>NC_140995.1:59599126-59809074 GCF_052327205.1 Somniosus microcephalus | reverse complement strand
CCTCTCTCTCCCCCCGTCTCTCCCGCCCCCCCCTCTCCCCCTCTCTCTCCCCCCGTCTCTCCCGCCCCCCCCCTCTCTCCCCTCTCTCTCCCCCCCGTCTCTCCCGCCCCCCCTCTCCCCCTCTCTCTCCCCCCCGTCTCTCCCGCCCCCCCCCCTCTCCCCCCTCTCTCTCCCCCCCGTCTCTCCCGCCCCCCCTCTCCCCCTCTCTCCCCCCGTCTCTCCCGCCCGCCCCCCTCCCCCTCTCTCCCCCCCCGTCTCTCCCGCCCCCCCCCCTCTCCCCCTCTCTCTCCCCCCCGTCTCTCCCGCCCCCCCCTCCCCCTCTCTCCCCCCGTCTCTCCCTCTCCCGCCCTCTCTCTCCCTCTCTCTCCCCCGTCTCTCCCGCCCCCCCTCTCCCTCTCTCCCCCCAGTCTCTCCCGCCCCCCCCTCTTCCCGTCTCTCCGCCCCCCCTCTCTCTCCCTCTCCATCTCCGTCTCTCCCGCCCCCCCCCTCTCCCCCGTCTCTCCCCGCCCCCCTCTCTCTCCCGCCCCCCCTCTCCCTCTCTCTCCCCCCAGTCTCTCCCGCCCCCCCCTCTCCCCGTCTCTCCCGCCCCCTCTCTCTCTCCCTCTCCATCTCCGTCTCTCCCGCCCCCCCTCCCCGCCCCCCCTCTCCCCCGTCTCTCCCGCCCCCTCTCTCTCCCGCCCCCCCCTCCCCCTCTCTCTCCCCCCGTCTCTCCCGCCCCCCCCCTCTCCCCCTCTCTCCCCCCCCGTCTCTCCCGCCCCTTCTCTCTCTCCCCGTCTCTCCCGGCTTCTCTCTCTCTCTCCATCTCTCCCGCCATCTCTGTCTCCGTCTCTCCCGCTCCCTCTCTCCCCCTCCCTCTCTCTCTCCCCCCTCTCTCCCCCCCGTCTCTCCCGCCCCCTCTCTCTCTCCCGCCCCCCTGCGCCCCCCTCTCTCTCCCGCCCCCGTCTCCCTCCCCCCTCTCTCCCCCGCCCCCCTCTCTCTCCCCGCCCCCCCGCCCTCTCTCCCCCGCCCCTCTCTCTCCCGCCCCCCCGCCCCTCTCTCTCCCGCCCCCCCGCCTCTCTCTCCCGCCCCCCCGCCCCTCTCTCCCGCCCCCCCTCTCTCTCCCCCCCCTCCCTCCCGCCCCCTCTCTCTTCGCCCACCCCCTCTCGCCCGCCCTCTCTCGCCCCCCCCGCCCCCTCTCTCGCCCCCCCCGCCCCCTCTCTCGCCCCCCCCTCTCGCTCGCCCGCCCCCTCTCTCTTTGTCCGTCCGTCCCTCCCTGTCCGTTCCTTCCTCCCTCCCTCCACCTCGCTGATGCTCTTTCTCAAGTGAAAAAAAGCAACATTTGTTAATAGTTCAAATGTGAATTTAATGTTAAGATGAGAATTAGGAGCAGGAGCAGGCCATATGGCCCCTTGAGCCTACTCCGCCTTCAGTATCATGGCTGATCTTCGACCTTAACGCCACTTCCCCACCCAATCTCCCTTGATTCTCCTAGAGTCCAAAAATCTATCCATCTCACCCTTGAATATACTCAACGACTGCGGCTCTACAGCCTTCTGGGGTAGAGAATTCCAAAGATTCACAACCCTTTCAGTGAAGAAATTTCTCCTCATCTCAGTCCCAAGTGGCCGACCCCTTATCCGGAGATTGTTACCCCTAGTTCTAGACTCTCCAGCCAGGGGGAACAACCTCTCAGCATCTACCCTATCAAGCCCTCTAAGAATTGTGTATGTTTTAATGAGATTACCTCTCATTCTTCGAAACTCCAGAGTGTATAGGCCCAATCTACTCAATCTCTCCTCATAGGATATCCCTCTCATCCCAGGAATCAATCTTGTGAACCTTCGTTGCACTCCCTCTAAGGCAAGTATATCTTTCCTTAGTTAAGGAGGCCAAAACTATGCACAGTATTCCAAGTGTGGTCTCACCAAAGCCCTGTACAATTGCAGCAAGACTTCCTTATTCTTGTACTGCAACCCCCTTGTATTAAAGGCCAACATACCATTTGCCTTCCTAATTGCTTGCTATACCTGCATGTTAACTTTCCGTCATTCGTGTACAAGGACACCCAGGTCCCTCTGAATACCAGCATTTCCCAATCTCTCACCTTTTAAAAAATATTCTGCTTTTTCATTCTTCCTACCGAAGTGGATAATTTCACACTTCCCCACATTATAGTCCATCTGCCACCTTATTATCCAACTACTTATCCCATTGCAGCCTTTTTACGTCGTCCTCACGGCTTACTTTCCCACCTAGCTTCATATCATCAGCAAACTTGGATATATTATACTCGGTTCCCTCATCTAAGTCATTGATATATATTGTGAATAGCTGAGGATTCTTGTGGTACCTCACCAGTTACAGCCTACCAACTTGAAAATGACCTGTTTATTCCTACAGTTCTCTGTCCATTAACCAATCCTTAATCCATGCTAATATATTACCCCCAATCCCATGCCTTAATTTTGTATAATAACCTCTTGTGTGGCACCTTATCGAGTACTTTTTGAAAATCCAAATGCAACATATCCACTGGTTCCCCCTCATCTACCCTGCTAATTACTACAATCTCAAAAAACTAACAGATTTGTCAAACACAATTTCCCTTTCATAAATCCATGTTGACTCTGCCTAACAATTATGCAGATAGATTTCAAGTCACTTTCAAAAACAGAGAAACATAACATTCCTGTCACTGGGTGAGGAGATAAAACTTGTTCTTGGAAAATCCTGAGAGAACCTACTGTTCACATCAGGAATTTAGCAAACTGTGCACTCTGTTGTTGAACAGGTGGTTGGTAAACTCCCCGTAACTGTTCATATAACCAAAGCCCAGGTGTTCAGATAGCTCCAACGCCCAAAGTATAAACCCCTCCTTAACCTGCCACACACATTATTTTCAGATGGCAGCTTAGAATTTGTCCCGACACTGAGAAGGTGAAAGTAAAAACACAAAGCGGGAGGAAGGGAAATATTTGAAAAAGGAACAAAAGCAGAGAGGAATACGACCCTGAGACGGGCGGGTCAAATAAAGATACCTTCACGTTCTCGTAGTAACTGCCACTCGACAACTTGTTGATTGCTGCAAAACAACCTCCAGAATCCTTCTTGATATAACGCAACAAATGGTCAACCACCTCATTGACCCTTTTGGCTGCTCGGGATTTCTGATCCGACCGAATCCGCAGATTTTCAACCACATTCTTCAACACTTTGTTCAAATTCCGATCTCTCTCGTTGCTGGTGTCACCCGCAGCCCTGCTGGTACCAGTCCCATTCCTGCTGGTGTCACCCGCAGTCTTCCTGGTACTGGTCCCCTTGTCACTCGCAGCCCTACTGGTACTGGTCCCCTTGTCACCCGCAGCCCTGCTGGTACGGCTCCCCTTGTCACCCGCAGCCCTGCTGGTACTGCTCCCCTTGTCACCCGCAGCTCTGCTGGTACTGCTCCCCTTGTCACCCGCAGCTCTGCTGGTACTGCTCCCCTTGTCACCCGCAGTCCTGCTGGTACTGCTCCCCTTGTCACCCGCAGCTCTGCTGGTACTGCTCCCCTTGTCACCCGCAGCCCTGCTGGTACGGCTCCCCTTGTCACCCGCAGCCCTGCTGGTACTGCTCCCCTTGTCACCCGCAGCTCTGCTGGTACTGCTCCCCTTGTCACCCGCAGCTCTGCTGGTACTGCTCCCCTTGTCACCCGCAGCCCTGCTGGTACTGCTCCCCTTGTCACCCGCAGCTCTGCTGGTACTGCTCCCCTTGTCACCCGCAGTCCTGCTGGTACTGCTCCCCTTGTCACCCGCAGCTCTGCTGGTACTGCTCCCCTTGTCACCCGCAGCCCTGCTGGTACGGCTCCCCTTGTCACCCGCAGCCCTGCTGGTACTGCTCCCCTTGTCACCCGCAGCTCTGCTGGTACTGCTCCCCTTGTCACCCGCAGCTCTGCTGGTACTGCTCCCCTTGTCACCCGCAGCCCTGCTGGTACTGCTCCCCTTGTCACCCGCAGCTCTGCTGGTACTGCTCCCCTTGTCACCCGCAGTCCTGCTGGTACTGCTCCCCTTGTCACCCGCAGCTCTGCTGGTACTGCTCCCCTTGTCACCCGCAGTCCTGCTGGTACTGCTCCCCTTGTCACCCGCAGCTCTGCTGGTACTGCTCCCCTTGTCACCCGCAGCTCTGCTGGTACTGCTCCCCTTGTCACCCGCAGCTCTGCTGGTACTGCTCCTCTTGTCACCCGCAGCCCTGCTGGTACTGCTCCCCTTGTCACCCGCAGCCCTGCTGGTACTGCTCCCCTTGTCACCCGCAGCTCTGCTGGTACTGCTCCCCTTGTCACCCCGCAGTCCTGCTGGTACTGCTCCCCCTTGTCACCCGCAGCTCTGCTGGTACTGCTCCCCTTGTCACCCGCAGCCCTGCTGGTACGGCTCCCCTTGTCACCCCGCAGACCTGCTGGTACTGCTCCCCTTGTCACCCGCAGCTCTGCTGGTACTGCTCCCCTTGTCACCCGCAGCTCTGCTGGTACTGCTCCCCTTGTCACCCGCAGCCCTGCTGGTACTGCTCCCCTTGTCACCCGCAGCTCTGCTGGTACTGCTCCCCTTGTCACCCGCAGTCCTGCTGGTACTGCTCCCCTTGTCACCCGCAGCTCTGCTGGTACTGCTCCCCTTGTCACCCGCAGTCCTGCTGGTACTGCTCCCCTTGTCACCCGCAGCCCTGCTGGTACTGCTCCCCTTGTCACCCGCAGCTCTGCTGGTACTGCTCCCCCTTGTCACCCGCAGCTCTGCTGGTACTGCTCCCCTTGTCACCCGCAGCCCTGCTGGTACTGCTCCCCTTGTCACCCGCAGCCCTGCTGGTGCCGATCTTACTTTCACTCCCATTGTTGTGATTGGCGCTGCTGGCGGAGTTGCCTTCAACATGGGGACAGTACCTCTCCCCAGGCCGCTCTTTGGACGCTTTCCCCGGGTTGCCGACGTGAGCTTTGCCGGAGCGCTTGGCAGACGGGATGTGTGCTGGGTCTGCTGGTGGAGCTGCGCTGTTGGGGTTTGCTGGCGATTTCCCGGCCCCAGCTCGGGTGGGGGTTATCCTCTGGCTCATCACTCGCTCCGAAGCTGAAATCCAAATTATCCCGCGAACCTCAGCTGGCATCCGGCACAAGCGAAACTAAAATCCCGCCCCCCGCCCGAAACGCGCTTAAATCCCGCCCCCGGCTAACTCACGGCTCACTCCTGGACCACCGCCTGCTCAATGCTGGACCATTCACAATTCACAATTCAATTCAAATCGCTTTATTGGCATGATAAGTTACATCTTATGTTGCCAAAGCATCAAAATACATTTATGGTTTAGCACATAAACGCAGTTCTATTCATACAGTGTATAAACAGGTATATCCCCCCCCCTCCCTCTCTTCTCCCCCCCTCCCTCTCTTCTCCCCCCCTCCCTCTCTTCTCCCCCCTTCCCTCTCTTCTCCCCCCCTCCCTCTCTTCTCCCCCCCTCCCTCTCTTCTCCCCCTCCTCCCTCTCTTCTCCCCCCCCTCTCTTCTCCCCCCCCTCCCTCTCTTCTCCCCCCCCTCCCTCTCTTCTCCCCCCCCCCTCCCTCTCTTCTCCCCCCCTCCCTCTCTTCTCCCCCCTCCCTCTCTTCTCCCCCCCTCCCTCTCTTCTCCCCCCCTCCCTCTCTTCTCCCCCCCCTCCTCTCTTCTCCCCCCCCCCTCTCTTCTCCCCCCCCTCTCTTCTCCCCCCCTCCCCCCCCCCTCCCTCTCTTCTCCCCCCCTCCCTCTCTTCTCCCCCCCCTCCCTCTCTTCTCCCCCCCCTCCCTCTCTTCTCCCCCCCCCTCTCTTCTCCCCCCCTCCCTCTCTTCTCCCCCCCCTCTCTTCTCCCCCCCCCCTCTCTTCTCCCCCCCTCCCTCTCTTCTCCCCCCCTCCCTCTCTTCTCCCCCCCTCCCTCTCTTCTCCCCCCCTCCCTCTCTTCTCCCCCCCCTCCCTCTCTTCTCCCCCCCCTCCCTCTCTTCTCCCCCCCCTCCCTCTCTTCTCCCCCCCTCCCTCTCTTCTCCCCCCCCTCCCTCTCTTCTCCCCCCCCCTCCCTCTCTTCTCCCCCCCCCTCCCTCTCTTCTCCCCCCCCCTCCCTCTCTTCTCCCCCCCCTCCCTCTCTTCTCCCCCCCCTCCCTCTCTTCTCCCCCCCCCTCCCTCTCTTCTCCCCCCCCTCCCTCTCTTCTCCCCCCCCCTCCCTCTCTTCTCCCCCCCCTCCCTCTCTTCTCCCCCCCTCCCTCTCTTCTCCCCCCCCTCCCTCTCTTCTCCCCCCCCCTCCCTCTCTTCTCCCCCCCCTCCCTCTCTTCTCCCCCCCCTCCCTCTCTTCTCCCCCCCCTCCCTCTCTTCTCCCCCCCCTCCCTCTCTTCTCCCCCCCTCCCTCTCTTCTCCCCCCCCCTCCCTCTCTTCTCCCAATTTACAATTTACAATTTAAATCGCTTTATTGGCATGATAAGTCACATCTTATGTTGCCAAAGCATCAAAATACATTCATGGTCCAGCACATAAACGCAGTTCCATTCATACAGTGTACAAACAGGTATATCCCCGAGTGTATAAATATACATTCGCACTGTTTATATACATTCTCCTCTCAGTTTACTGGTTGTCCCTCTGTTCATGGCAAGCTGTAACATAGTGCGCCGCCAGTGCCACACAGCTTCTCTCCTCTCCCAGTAGGAATGGGAGTTTCTGGTTGTCATTCAGATTTCTGAAATCAGGCATATTTGTGAGAATTTTTGGTAGAAATTCTCCCTGATGCCCTGATATTTTCCACAAGCTGTGAGGAAGTTCCCTGCTCATTCCCAGACTGTCCCCGGCTCATTCCCGGACTGCGCCCGGCGCACTCCCGGGTCCCGCCCCGGCTCATTCCCGGACACCCCACCCCTTCACATTCCCGTGCACACCCGCCCCCCCCCCCCCGGATTATTCCGGACACCTCCCCACCCCCCGCTCATTCCCGGACACCTTCCCCCCCCCCACCCCACTCCGCTCATTCCCGGACACCTCCCCCCGCAACCCACCTCCGCTCATTCCCGGACACCTTCCCGCCCACTGCACCCCCCTCATTCCCAGACACCTCCTCCCTCCCCCCGCTCATTGCCGGACACCCCCCTCCCCCCCACTCCCCACGCTCATTCCCGGACACCTCCCCCCCCCCCCACCCTCATTCCCGGACACCTCCACCCTCATTCCCGGACACCTCCCCCCCCCCCCCCTCATTCCCGGACACCTCCCCCCCCCCCTCATTCCCAGACACCTCCCCTCCCCCCCCCCCTCATTCCCGGACACCCCCCCCCCCTCCCCCCTCATTCCCGGACACCCCCTCCCCTCCCCCCTCATTCCCGGACACCCCCTCCCCTCCCCTCCCCCCTCATTCCCGGACACCCCCTCCCCTCCCCTCCCCGCTCATTCCCGGACACCGCCACCGGCACACTCCCGGACACCGCTCCTGGCTCACTCCCGGACACCGCCCCCGGCTCACTCCCGGACACCATCCCAGGTCACAACCGGACATTGCCCCTAGCTCAGTCCCGGACAGCTCCCCCGGCTCAATCACAGTTCACTCCCAGACACCGCCCCCGGCTCACTCCCGGACACCGCCCCCGGCTCAATCCCGGACACCACTGCCGGCTCACTCCATGAACGACCCGGCTCACTCCATGACCGACCCGGCTCACTCCCGGACACCGCCCCCGGCTCACTCCCGGACACCGCCCCCGGCTCACTCCCGGACACCACCCCTGGCTCACTCCCAGACACTGCCCCCGGCTCACTCCCGGACACCGCCCCCGGCTCACTCCCGGAAGCCGCCCCCGGGTCCTCCCGGACACCGCCCCCCGGCTCACTCCCGGACACCGCCCCCGGCTCACTCCCGGACACCGCCCCCGGCTCACTCCCGGACACCGTCCCGGGTCAGAACCGGACATTGCCGCTAGCTCAGTCCCGGACACCTCCCCAGGCTCAATCACAGTTCACTCCCGGACACCGTCACCGGCTCACTCCCGGAGACCGCCCCCGGCTCACTCCCGGACACCGCCCCCGGCTCACTCCCGGACACCGCCCCCGGCTCACTCCCGGACACCGCCCCCGGCTCACTCCCGGACACCGCCCCCCGGCTCACTCCCGGACACCGCCCCCGGCTCACTCCCGGACACCGCCCCCGGCTTACAACCATACCGCCACCGGCTCACTTCTGGTCACCATCATTGGCTCACTGCCAGACCGCTGCCGGATCACTCCCGGACACCGCCCCCAGCTCACTCCCGGACACCGCCCTCGGCTCACTCCTGGACACCGCCCCCTGCTCAATCCCGGACACCGCCCCGGCTCACTCCCGGACACCGCCCCCGGCTCACTCCCGGACACCGCCCCCAGCTCACTCCCGGACACCGCCCTCGGCTCACTCCTGGACACCGCCCTCGGCTCACTCCCGGACACCGCCCTCAGCTCACTCCCAGACAGCACCCGGCTCACTTCCGGTCACCGTCACTGGCGCACTGCCAGACCGCTCCCGGATCACTCCCGGACACCGCCTCCGGCTCACTCCCGGACACCGCCCCCTGCTCAATCCCGAACACTGCCCCCGGTACACTCCTGGACACGGCCCCTGGCTCACTCCCGGACACCGCCCCGGCTCACTCCCGGACACCGCCCCCCGGCTCACTCCCGGACACCGCCCCCGGCTCACTCCCGGACACCGCCCCTCGGCTCACTCCCGGACACCGCCCTCAGCTCACTCCCAGACAGCACCCGGCTCACTTCCGGTCACCGTCACTGGCGCACTGCCAGACCGCTCCCGGATCACACCCGGACATCACCCCCGGCTCACTCCCGGACACCGCCCCTGGCTCACTCCCGGACACCGCCCCTGGCTCACTCCCGGACACCACCCCCCCGGCTCACTTCCGGTCACCGTCACTGGCTCACTGCCAGACCGCTGCCGGATCACTCCCGGACACCGCCTCCGGCTCACTCCCGGACACGGCCCCCGGCTCACTCCCGGACACCGACCCCGGCTCACTCCCGGACACGGCCCCCGGCTCACTCCCGGACATCGCCCCCGGATCACTCCCGGACACCGACCCCGGCTCACTGCCGGACACTGCCCCCGGCTCACACCCAGACACCGCCCCCGGCTCACTCCCTGACACCGTCCCGGGTCACAACCGCACATTGCCCCAAGCTCAGTCCCGGACACCTCCCCCGGCTCAATCACAGTTTACTCCCAGACACCGCCCCTGGCACACTACCGGATACTGTCGCGGCTCACTCCTGGACACCGCCCCCGGCTCACTCCCGGACACCGACCCGGCTCACTCCTGGATACCGCCCCCGGCTCACTCCCGGACACCGCCAATGGCACGCTCCCGGACACCGCCCCCGGCTCACTCCCGGACACCATCCCAGATCACAACCGTACATTGCCCCTAGCTCAGTCCCGGACAGCTCCCCCGGCTCAATCACAGTTCACTCCCAGACACCGCCCCCGGCTCACTCCCGGACACCGCCCCCGGCTCAATCTCGGACACCACTGCCGGCTCACTCCATGAACGACCCGGCTCACTCCATGACCGACCCGGCTCACTCCCGGACACCGCCCCCGGCTCACTCCCGGACACCGCCCCTGGCTCACTCCCGGACACTGCCCCCGGCTCACTCCCAGACACCGCCCCCGGCTCACTCCCGGAAACCGCCCCCGGGTCCTCCCGGACACCGCCCCCGGGTCACTCCCGGACACCGCCCCCGGCTCACTCCCGGACACCGTCCCCGGCTCACTCCCGGACACCGCCCCCGGCTCACTCCCGGACACCGCCCCCGGCTCACTCCCGGACACCGCCCCCGGCTCACTCCCGGACACCGCCCCCGGCTCACTCCCGGACACCGTCCCGGGTCAGAACCGGACATTGCCGCTAGCTCAGTCCCGGACACCTCCCCAGGCTCAATCACAGTTCACTCCCGGACACCGTCACCGGCTCACTCCCGGAGACCGCCCCCGGCTCACTCCCGGAGACCGCCCCCGGCTCACTCCCGGACACCGCCCCCGGCTCACTCCCGGACACCGCCCCCGGCTCACTCCCGGACACCGCCCCCGGCTCACTCCCGGACACCGCCCCCGGCTCACTCCCGGACACCGCCCCCGGCTCACTCCCGGACACCGCCCCCGGCTTACAACCAGACCGCCACCGGCTCACTTCCGGTCACCATCACTGGCTCACTGCCAGACCGCTGCCGGATCACTCCCGGACACCGCCTCCGGCTCACTCCTGGACACCGCCCCCTGCTCAATCCCGAACACTGCCCCCGGTGCACTCCCGGACACGGCCCCTGGCTCACTCCCGGACACCGCCGCGGCTCACTCCCGGACACCGCCCCCGGCTCACTCCCGGACACCGCCCCCGGCTCACTCCCGGACACCGCCCTCGGCTCACTCCCGGACACCGCCCTCAGCTCACTCCCAGACAGCACCCGGCTCACTTCCGGTCACCGTCACTGGCGCACTGCCAGACCGCTCCCGGATCACTCCCGGACATCACCCCCGGCTCACTCCCGGACACCGTCCTGGCTCACTCTCACACACCGACCCCGGCTCACTCTCGGACACCGTCCCGGGTCACAACCTGACATTGCCCCTAGCTCAGTCCTGGACACTTCCCCCGTCTCAATCACAGTTCACTCCCAGACAGCCCCCCGGCTCACTTCCGGTCACCGTCACTGGCTCACTGCCAGACCGCTCCAGGATCACTCCTGGACACCACCCCCGGCTCACTCCTGGACACGGCCCCCTGCTCACTCCCGAACTCCGCCCCCGGCTCACTCCAGTCATAACCCGTGGTTCACTCCCAGACACCACCCCTGGCTCGCATCCGCACACCGACCCCGGCTCATTTCCGGACACCGGTCCCGGCTCCCTCCCGGACACCGCCCCCGGCTCACTCCCAGACACGGCCCCCGGCTCACTCCCGGACATCGCCCCCGGCTCACTCCCGGACACCGACCCCGGCTCACTGCCGGACACTGCCCCCGGCTCACACCCGGACACCGCCCCCGGCTCACACCCGGAGACCGCCCCCGGCTCACTCCATGACTGACCCGGCTCACTCCCTGACACCGCCCGCGGCTCACTCCCGGACACCGCCCCTGGCTCACTTCCGGAATCCGCCATCGGCTCACTCCCGGACACCGTCCCGGGTCACAACCGGACACCGCCCCCGGCTCACTCCCGGACACCGCCCCCGGCTCACTCCCAGACACCGCCCCCGGCTCACTCCCGGACACCGCCCCCGACTCACTCCCGGACACCGCCCCCGGCTCACTCCCGGACACGCCCCCGGCTCACTCCCGGACACCGCCCCCGGCTCACTCCCGGACACCGCCCCCGGCTCACTCCCGGACACCGCCCCCGGCTCACTCCCGGACACCGCCCCCGGCTCACTCCCGGACACCGCCCCCGGCTCACTCCCGGACACCGCCCCCGGCTCACTCCCGGACACCGCCCCCGGCTCACTCCCTGACACCGTCCCGGATCACAACCGCACATTGCCCCAAGCTCAGTCCCGGACACCTCCCCCGGCTCAATCACAGTTTACTCCCAGACACCGCCCCTGGCACACTACCGGATACTGTCGCGGCTCACTCCTGGACACCGCCCCCGGCTCACTCCCGGACACCGACCCGGCTCACTCCTGGATACCGACCCCGGCTCACTCCCGAACACCGCCCCCGGCACGCTCCCGGACACCGCCCCCGGCTCACTCCCGGACACCGTCCCAGGTCACAACCGGACATTGCCCCCAGCTCAGTCCCGGACAGCTCCCCCGGCTCAATCACAGTTCACTCCCAGACACTGCCCCCGGCTCACTCCCGGACACCACCCCCGGCTCACTCCCGGACACCACCCCCGGCTCACTCCATGAACGACCCGGCTCACTCCATGACTGACCCGGCTCACTCCCGGACACCGCCCCCGGCTCACTCCCGGACACCACCCCCGGCTCACTCCCAGACACTGCCCCCGGCTCACTCCCGGACACCGCCCCCGGGTCCTCCCGGACACCGCCCCCGGGTCACTCCCGGACACCGCCCCCGGCTCACTCCCGGACACCGCCCCCGGCTCACTCCCGGACACCGCCCCCGGCTCACTCCCAGAAAACCGCCCCCGGCTCACTCCCGGACACCGCCCCCGGCTCACTCCCGGACACCGCCCCCGGCTCACTCCCGGACACCGCCCCCGGCTCACTCCCGGACCAGAACCGGACATTGCCGCTAGCTCAGTCCCGGACACCTCCCCAGGCTCAATCACAGTTCACTCCCGGACACCGTCACCGGCTCACTCCCGGAGACCGCCCCGGGCTCACTCCCGGACACCGCCGCCGGCTCACTCCTGGACACCGCCCCCGGCTCACTCCCGGACACCGCCGCCGGCTCACTCCCGGACACCGCCCCCGGCTCAGTCCCGGACACCGCCCCCGGCTCACTCCTGGACACCGCCCCCGGCTCACTCCCGGACACCGCCCCCTGCTCAATCCCGGACCCCGCCACCGGCTCACTCCCAGAAACTGACCCGGCTCAATCCCAGACACCGCCCCCGGCTCCCTCACTGACACCGCCCCCGGCTCTCTCCCGGACACCGCCCCCGGCTCACTCCTGGACACCGCCCCCGGCTCACACCCAGACCGCCACCGGCTCACTTCCGGTCACTGTCACTGGCTCACTGCCAGACCACTCCCGGACAGCACCCCCGGCTCACTCCCGGACACCGCCCTCTGCTCAATCCCGAACACCGCCCCCGGCTCACACCCGGACACCGCCCCTGGCTCACTCCCGGACACCGCCCCGGCTCACTCCCGGACACCACCCCTCACCCACACCCGGACACCACCCCCAGCTCACTTGCAGACAGCCCCCGGCTCACTTCCGGTCACGGTCACTGGCTCACTGCCAGACCGCTCCAGGATCACTCCTGGACACCACCACCGGCTCACTCCCGGACACGGCCCCCTGCTCACTCCCGGACTCCGCCCCTGGCTCACTCCAGTCACCACCCATGGTTCACTCCCAGACACCACCCCCGGCTCGCACCCGCAAACTGACCCCGGCTCACTTCCGGACACCGGTCCCGGCTCACTCCCTGTCACTGCCCTCGGCTCACTCCCGGACACCGCCCCCGGCTCACTCCTGGATACCGCCCCCGGCTCACTCCCGGACACCACCCCGGCTCACTCCCGGACACCGCCCCCGGCTCACACCCGGACACCGCCCCCAGCTCACACCCGGACACCGTCCCGGGTCACAACCGGACATTGCCCCTAGCTCAGTCCTGGACACCTACCCCGGATCAATCACAGTTCACTCCCAGACACCGCCCCTGGCACACTCCCCGATACCGTCCCTGCTCACTCCCGGACACCGCCCCCGGCTCAATCCCGGACACTGTCCCGGCTCACTCCCGGGCACCGCCCCCGGCTCACTCCCAGACACCGCCCCCGGCGCACTCCCGGACACCGCCCCCAGTTCACTCCCGGACACCGCCCCCGGTTCACTCCCGGACACTGCCCCCGGTTCACTCCCGTACACCGCCCCCGGCTCACTCCCGGACACCGTCCCGGGTCACAACCGGACATTAGCCCTAGCTCAATCCCGGACAGCTCCCCCGGCTCAATCACAGTTCACTCCCAGACACCGCTCCCGGACACCGTCCCGGCTCACTCCCAGACACCTCCCCCGGCTCACTCCCGGACACCGCACCCGGCTCACTCCCGGACACCGCCCCCGGCTCACTCCCGGTTAACGCCCCCATCTCACGCCGTAACACAACACCCGGCACACTCCTGGACACTGCCCCTGGCTCACTCCTGGACACCGCCCCCGGCTCACTCCTGGACACCGCCCCCGGCTCACACCATGAACGACGCGGCTCACTCCATATCCGACCCGGCTCACTCCATGACCGACCCGGCTCTCTCCCGGACACCGCCCCCAGCTCACACCCGGACACCGCCCCCGGCTCACACCCGGACAACTCCCCCGGCTCACTCCTGGACACCGCCCCCGGCTCACTCCCGGACACCACCCCCGGCTCACTCACGGACACCGCCCCCGGCTCACTCCCGGACACCGCTCCCGGCTCACTCCCGGACACCGCCCCCGGCTCTCTCCCGGACACCGCCCCCGGCTCACTCCCGGACACCGGCCCCGGCTCACTCCCGGACACCGCCCCTGGCTCACTCCCGGATGTGGTAAACCACTGTTATTGTATATTGTTACCTCTGGGTGGCGCTGTGTACCAAGGCATGCCTCAGCTGACTCCGCCCACATGACCAGGTATAAAGGTGGGGGTTTCGCCGACTCACTTCCTTCTTGGAACCAGCCACCCACGAGAGGCATGCTCTGATCTCTGGTTAATAAAAGCCTTTTCATCTCCTTCCTGATTCATCGTCTTTTATGGAGTAATTGATAAGCGTATCAATTTTATTAACTAGACGTAAAATGGCGACACCTGAACAGCAACAACAGCAGGCGTTGCTGCGAGCCCTCAGACCGGCATGCCTGGACCTCGACCCTCAAGCAGCGGGTTCATCAACCAATTTCGAACACTGGCTGAGCTGCTTTGAATCCTTCCTAGGAGCCTCCGCCGTGACATCGGAGGAGAACAAACTAAAAGTTTTGACCGCCCAGGTGAGCCCTCAAGTATATACGCTCATCCGGGACGCTACTACGTACACGGCGGCCCTCGAACTACTAAAAGGGCAATACACGCGCCGAGTGAACACGATTTACACCAGACACCTCTTGGGATCCCGCAGGCAGCAACCGGGGGAATCGGTAGAGGCATTTTTACGGGCGTTACAGACACTCTGCAGAGACTGCGACTGTAAGGAGGTAACGGCTGCGGGGCACGCGGAGGGACTTACTTGTGATGCCTTCGTCAGGGGCCTCCAGTCCGACTACTCCCGGCAGAGACTGCTCGAAAGCAAGGAGCTCGACCTGAAGACGGCCGTAGCCCTTGCGCTCTCGCTAGATGCGGCCCACCGAAACCTCGAAGCATACTCACGTAACGGCGCCGCGCCATGGCCATCGCGACCGTGGGACATGGGACCGCCGACCCCGGCACCAACTGCTGCAGCGATGTCCCGAAATCAACTGGGACAGCCGCCCCCGGTAAGAACCGCAGCGATGCCCCGTAACCAGGCCCAAAAATGCTATTTCTGTGGCCAGTTAAAACACCCTAGAGCGCACTGCCCGGCTAAGACCGCTACCTGCTCGGGCTGCGGGAAGAAAGGCCATTACGCCAATGCCTGCAGGGGGAAACCAGCGAACGCCAGCAGCGCCGCGTGCGAACCATGGGGGCAGCCATCTTATCCGCCATTTTGTGCACCTCCGGCCGCATGGCCGCCGCCATTTTATCCGCCGCACTCAACTGCCACTTCGTCTCCGGACTCGACCACCGTCTCGTCGGACGACCATACCGACTCACTAAGCCATACACTGGCCTCCGTTACGCTGGATCAAGCCCTCCCTCATCATCTATCCAGCTCCATGATGGATATCACGGTAAACGGCCGCGCCACCACTTGCCTAATCGACAGCGGGAGCACAGAGAGTTTTATTCACCCAGACACGGTACGTAGCCACTCCCTCACGGTCCTGCCGACGCGCCATCGGATTTCTATGGCGTCCAAGTCCCAGTCAATGGACGTCGGCGGCTACTGTGTGGTGACCCTTTCGGTTGGGGGCACAGAATATAAAAATTTTAAACTTCTAGTCCTGCCCCGCCTCTGCGCTGCCGTGCTGCTAGGGTTGGATTTTCAGTGCCACCTTAAAAGTGTCACATTAGCATACGGTGGACCCCTCCCCCCACTCACAGTCTGCAACCAACACCTTTTAAATCGCCCGCCGCAAACCACCTGCAGCCTTTCCACACTAAAAGTCCCCCCCCCTCCCTTGTTCGCTAACCTCACCCACGACTGTAAACCCATCGCTACCAAGAGCAGGCGGTACAGCGCCGGGGACAGAGCTTTCATTAGCTCTGAGGTGGAGCGGCTCTTGAAGGAGGGCATTATCGAAGGGAGCACTAGCCCCTGGCGAGCCCAGGTTGTAGTCGTTAAAACCACTGATAAACGCCGCCTGGTCATTGACTACAGCCAAACCATAAACCGGTACACTCAGCTGGACGCATACCCCCTTCCTCGCATATCTGATATGGTCAACCAGATTGCGCAATACAAAGTATTCTCCACCATTGACCTTAAATCAGCATACCACCAGCTCCCCATCCGCCATGAGGACCGCCAGTATACTGCCTTCGAGGCGAACGGCCGCCTCTACCACTTCCTTAGGGTTCCCTTCGGCGTCACCAACGGGGTTTCGGTCTTCCAAAGGGAGATGGACCGGATGGTTGACGAGAACGCGCTGCAGGCCACCTTTCCCTATCTGGATAACGTCACCATCTGTGGCCACGACCAGCAGGACCATGACGTTAATCTAGAAAAATTCCTCCGTACGGCCCAACGGCTGAACCTAACGTACAATAAAGAGAAATGTATGTTTCGCACCAAACGCCTCGCCATTCTCGGCTGCGTGGTGGAGAACGGAGTCATCGGGCCCGACCCCGACAGAATGCGCCCCCTAATGGAGCTACCCCTCCCCCACTGCCAAAAAGCACTGAAGAGATGCCTGGGGTTTTTCTCCTACTATGCCCAGTGGGTGCCCCACTATGCAGACAAAGCTAGACCCCTCATCAAATCCACCTCCTTCCCCCTGACACCAGAGGCGTGTGCAGCCTTCACTCTTATCAAGAGCGATATCGCGAAGGCCACAATGCACGCAGTGGATGAGTCGATCCCCTTCCAAGTGGAGAGCGATGCATCCGACTTCGCCCTAGCTGCGACCCTTAACCAGGCGGGCAGACCCGTGGCCTTTTTCTCAAGGACCCTCCAGGGCCCCGAGACCCGACACTCCTCTGTCGAAAAGGAGGCCCAGGCTATCGTGGAAGCGGTGCGTCACTGGAGGCATTACCTGGCCGGAAAACGGTTTACCCTGCTCACTGACCAGCGTTCAGTAGCTTTTATGTTTAATAATAAGCAGAGGGGCAAAATCAAGAACGACAAGATCTTGAGGTGGAGAATCGAACTCTCCACCTACAATTATGATATCTTGTACCGGCCCGGGAAACTAAATGAGCCCCCAGACGCCCTATCACGTGGTACATGCGCCAACGCACAGGTTGATAGACTGCAGACCCTCCACAATGACCTCTGCCACCCGGGGGTCACCAGGTTCTTCCATTTCATCAAATCCCGTAACCTGCCCTACTCCATCGAGGAGGTCAGGACCATGACCAGGAACTGCCAAATCTGTGCCGAGTGCAAACCGCACTTTTATAGGCCGGACAGAGCAAGCCTGATCAAGGCCACTCGCCCCTTCGAGCGCCTGAGCGTCGATTTTAAAGGGCCCCTCCCCTCCTCTGACCGCAATGTGTACTTCCTCAACATAATTGATGAGTACTCCCGTTTCCCGTTTGCCATCCCTTGCCCAGACATGACCAGTACCACGGTCATCAAATGTCTGAATGACCTCTTCGCCTTGTTCGGGTTCCCTAGCTATATACATAGCGACAGGGGCTCATCTTTCATGAGCGACGAACTTCGGCAGTACCTGCTAGCGAGAGGTATTGCTACGAGCAGAACCACCAGCTACAACCCCCGGGGGAACGTCCAGGTGGAAAGAGAGAACGTGACGGTTTGGAAGGCCGTCCTCTTAGCCTTAAAATCTAAGGGCCTTCCGACCTCTCGCTGGCAGGAGGTCCTCCCTGCGGCGCTCCACTCCATCCGGTCACTGCTTTGTACTGCCACTAATGCCACCCCTCATGAGCAAATGTTCGTTTTCCCCAGGAAGTCCACATCGGGAACCTCGCTACCGGCATGGCTGACTTCTCCTGGGCCCGTCCTACTGCGGAGGCACGTAAGGACCCATAAAACGGACCCCCTGGTCGAGAGGGTGCACCTCCTACACGCCAACCCCCAGTATGCCTGGGTGACATACCCAGACGGGCGGGAGGACACAGTCTCCATATGAGATCTCGCACCCTCGGGTACCCCTGAACTACCACCGTTATCCCCCACCACCCCTCCCAATCCAACCCCTGTAGACGACATGCCGGAGCCCCAGGACCCTTCGTTGACCACCCAGACACCAGATCCGACGTTGGATGCTGCAACACCGCCGCCGCCACCACGACGATCAGGACGTCAGACAAGGCCTCCTGATAGACTTAACAACACGAACTTGTAGTACCCTTCACCCCGCCGGACTTAATTTTAAACAAGGGGTGAATGTGGTAAACCACTGTTATTGTATATTGTTACCTCTGGGTGGCGATGTGTACCAAGGCATGCCTCAGCTGACTCCGCCCACATGACCAGGTATAAAGGTGGGGGTTTCGCCGACTCACTTCCTTCTTGGAACCAGCCACCCACGAGAGGCATGCTCTGTTCTCTAGTTAATAAAAGCCTTTTCATCTCCTTCCTGATTCATCGTCTTTTATGGAGTAATTGATAAGCGTATCACCGGACACCGCCCCCGGCTCACTCCCGGACACCGCCCACAGCTGACTCACGTACACCGCCCCCGGCTCACTCCCGGACTCCGCCCCCGGCTCACTCATGGCTTATCCCTGATCGCTCTAGTTCAATCCCTGACCCCGCACCCGGCTCACTCCTGCACCGCCCAAGGCTCACTCCCGGAATGCCAGCGGCTTACTCCTGGACAGCCAACAGCTCACGCTCGGACCCTGCCCCCGGCTCAATGCCGGACCCCGCCACCGGCTCACTCCCAGAAAACGACCCGGCTCAATCCCAGACACCGCCCCCGGCTCACTCACTGACACCGCCCCCGGCTCACTCCCGGACACCACCCCCGGCTCACTCCCGGGCACCGCCACAGGCTCACTCCCGGACGCCACCCCCGTCTCACTCTCAGACACCGCCCCCGGATCACTCCCGGACGACGTCCCCGGCTCACTTCCGGACACCGTCCCGGGTCACAACCGGACATTGCCCCTAGCTCAGACCCGGACAGCTCCCCTGGCTCAATCACAGTTCACTCCCAGACACGCCCCCGGCTCACCCCCGGACACCGCCCCCGGCTCACTCCCGGACACCGCCACCGGCTCACTCCCGGACACCGCCCCCAGCTCACTCCCGGACACCGCCCCTGGCTCACTCCCGGACTCCGCCCCCGGCTCACTCCCGGACACCGACCCCGGCTCACTCACGGACGCCGACCGCGGCTCACTCACGGACACCGACCCCGGCTCACTCCCTACACCGACCCCGGCTCACTCCCTACACCGACCCCAGCTCACTCCTGGACCCCGTCCCCGGCACACTCACGGCTTATCCCTGATCGCTCCAGTTCAATCCCTGACCCCGCACCCGGCTCACTCCTGCACCGCCCAAGGCTCACTCCCGGAACGCCAGCGGCTTATTCCTGGACAGCCAACAGCTCACCCTCGGACCTTGCCCCCGGCTCAATGCCGGACCCCGGCACCGGCTCACTCCCAGAAACCGACCCGGCTCAATCCCAGACACCACCCCCGGCTCACTCACTGACACCGCCCCCGGCTCACTCCCGGACACCGCCCCCGGCTCACTCCCGGACACCGCCCCCAGCTCACTCCCGGACAGCGCCCCCGGCTCACTCCCGGACACCGACCCCGGCTCACTCCCGGACACCGTCCCGGGTCACAACCGGACACCGCCCCCGGCACACTCCTGGACCCCCGACCCCGGCTCACTCACGGCTCACTCCTGGACACCGGCCCCGGCTCACTCTCAATCATGCCTCCCGGCTCAGTCCCGGACCCCGCCCCCAACTCACTCCCGGTAACCGCCCCAATCTCACGCCCTAACACCACACCCGGCACACTCCTGGACACTGCCCCGGCTCACTCCTGGACACCGCCCCGGCTCACACCATGACCGACCCGGCTCACTCCATGACCGACACGGCTCACTCCCGGACACTGCCCCCAGCTCACACCCGGACACCGCCCCGGGCTCACACCCGGGCAACTCCCCCGGCTCACTCCCGGACACCGCCCCCGGCTCCCTCGCGGACACCGCCACCGGCTCACTCCCGGACACCGCCCCCGGCTCACTCCCGGACACCGCCCCTGGCTCACTCACGGACACCGCCCCCGGCTCACTCCCGGACACTGCCCCCGGCTCACTCCCGGACACCGCCCCCGGGTCTCTCCCGGACACCGCGCCCGGCTCACTCCCGGACATCGCCCCCGGCTCACTCCCGGACACTGCCCCCGGCTCACTCCCGGACAACGCCCCCGGCTCACTCCTGGACAGCGCCGCCGGCTCACTCCATGACCGACCCGGCTCACTCCCGGACACCGCCCCCGGTTCACACCCGGACACCGCCCCCGGCTCACTCCCGGACACCGCCCCCGGCTCACTCCCGGACACCGCCCCCGGCTCACTCCCGGACACCGCCCCCGGCTCACTCCCGGACACCGCCCCCGGCTCACTCCCGGACACCGGCCCCGGCTCACTCCCGGACACCGCCACCGGCTCACTCCCGGACACCGCCCCCGGCTCACTCACGGCTTATCCCTGATCGCTCTAGTTCAATCCCTGACCCCGCACCCGGCTCACTCCTGCACCGCCCAAGGCTTACTCCCGGAACGCCAGCGGCTTACTCCTGGACAGCCAACAGCTCACGCTCGGACCCTGCCCCCGGCTCAATGCCGGACCCTGCCACCGGCACACTCCCAGAAACCGACCCGGCTCAATCCCAGACACCGCACCCGGCTCACTCCCGGACACCGCCCCCGGCTCACTCCCGGACTCCGCCCCCGGCTCACTCCCGGACCCTGCCCCCGGCTCAATGCCGGACCCCGCCACCGGCTCACTCCCAGAAAACGACCCGGCTCAATCCCAGACACCGCCCCCGGCTCACTCACTGACACCACCCCCGGCTCACTCCCGGACACCACCCCCGGCTCACTCCCGGGCACCGCCACAGGCTCACTCCCGGACGCCACCCCCGTCTCACTCTCAGACACCGCCCCCGGATCACTCCCGGACGACGTCCCCGGCTCACTTCCGGACACCGTCCCGGGTCACAACCGGACATTGCCCCTAGCTCAGACCCGGACAGCTCCCCTGGCTCAATCACAGTTCACTCCCAGACACGCCCCCGGCTCACCCCCGGACACCGCCCCCGGCTCACTCCCGGACACCGCCACCGGCTCACTCCCGGACACCGCCCCCAGCTCACTCCCGGACACCGCCCCTGGCTCACTCCCGGACTCCGCCCCCGGCTCACTCCCGGACACCGACCCCGGCTCACTCACGGACGCCGACCGCGGCTCACTCACGGACACCGACCCCGGCTCACTCCCTACACCGACCCCGGCTCACTCCCTACACCGACCCCAGCTCACTCCTGGACCCCGTCCCCGGCACACTCACGGCTTATCCCTGATCGCTCCAGTTCAATCCCTGACCCCGCACCCGGCTCACTCCTGCACCGCCCAAGGCTCACTCCCGGAACGCCAGCGGCTTATTCCTGGACAGCCAACAGCTCACCCTCGGACCTTGCCCCCGGCTCAATGCCGGACCCCGGCACCGGCTCACTCCCAGAAACCGACCCGGCTCAATCCCAGACACCACCCCCGGCTCACTCACTGACACCGCCCCCGGCTCACTCCCGGACACCGCCCCCGGCTCACTCCCGGACACCGCCCCCAGCTCACTCCCGGACAGCGCCCCCGGCTCACTCCCGGACACCGACCCCGGCTCACTCCCGGACACCGTCCCGGGTCACAACCGGACACCGCCCCCGGCACACTCCTGGACCCCCGACCCCGGCTCACTCACGGCTCACTCCTGGACACCGGCCCCGGCTCACTCTCAATCATGCCTCCCGGCTCAGTCCCGGACCCCGCCCCCAACTCACTCCCGGTAACCGCCCCAATCTCACGCCCTAACACCACACCCGGCACACTCCTGGACACTGCCCCGGCTCACTCCTGGACACCGCCCCGGCTCACACCATGACCGACCCGGCTCACTCCATGACCGACACGGCTCACTCCCGGACACTGCCCCCAGCTCACACCCGGACACCGCCCCGGGCTCACACCCGGGCAACTCCCCCGGCTCACTCCCGGACACCGCCCCCGGCTCCCTCGCGGACACCGCCACCGGCTCACTCCCGGACACCGCCCCCGGCTCACTCCCGGACACCGCCCCTGGCTCACTCACGGACACCGCCCCCGGCTCACTCCCGGACACTGCCCCCGGCTCACTCCCGGACACCGCCCCCGGGTCTCTCCCGGACACCGCGCCCGGCTCACTCCCGGACATCGCCCCCGGCTCACTCCCGGACACTGCCCCCGGCTCAGTCCCGGACAACGCCCCCGGCTCACTCCTGGACAGCGCCGCCGGCTCACTCCATGACCGACCCGGCTCACTCCCGGACACCGCCCCCGGTTCACACCCGGACACCGCCCCGGCTCACTCCCGGACACCGCCCCCGGCTCACTCCCGGACACCGCCCCCGGCTCACTCCCGGACACCGCCCCCGGCTCACTCCCGGACACCGCCCCCGGCTCACTCCCGGACACCGGCCCCGGCTCACTCCCGGACACCGCCACCGGCTCACTCCCGGACACCGCCCCCGGCTCACTCACGGCTTATCCCTGATCGCTCTAGTTCAATCCCTGACCCCGCACCCGGCTCACTCCTGCACCGCCCAAGGCTTACTCGCGGAACGCCAGCGGCTTACTCCTGGACAGCCAACAGCTCACGCTCGGACCCTGCCCCCGGCTCAATGCCGGACCCTGCCACCGGCTCACTCCCAGAAACCGACCCGGCTCAATCCCAGACACCGCACCCGGCTCACTCCCGGACACCGCCCCCGGCTCACTCCCGGACTCCGCCCCCGGCTCACTCCCGGACCCTGACCCCAGCTCATTCCCGGACAATGCCCCCGGCTCACTCCCGGACACCGAACCCGGCTCACTCCCGGACACCGTCCCGGGTCACAACCGGACACCGCCCCCCGGCTCAGTCCCGGACCCCGCCCCCAACTCACTCCCGGTAACCGCCCCAATCTCACGCCCTAACACCACACCCGGCACACTCCTGGACACTGCCCCGGCTCACTCCTGGACACCGCCCCGGCTCACACCATGACCGACCCGGCTCACTCCATGACCGACACGGCTCACTCCCGGACACTGCCCCCAGCTCACACCCGGACACCGCCCCGGGCTCACACCCGGGCAACTCCCCCGGCTCACTCCCGGACACCGCCCCCGGCTCCCTCGCGGACACCGCCACCGGCTCACTCCCGGACACCGCCCGCAGCTCACTCCCGGACACCGCCCCTGGCTCACTCACGGACACCGCCCCCGGCTCACTCCCGGACACTGCCCCCGGCTCACTCCCGGACACCGCCCCCGGGTCTCTCCCGGACACCGCGCCCGGCTCACTCCCGGACATCGCCCCCGGCTCACTCCCGGACACCGCCCCCGGCTCACTCCCGGACAACGCCCCCGGCTCACTCCTGGACAGCGCCGCCGGCTCACTCCATGACCGAACCGGCTCACTCCCGGACACCGCCCCCGGTTCACACCCGGACACCGCCCCCGGCTCACTCCCGGACACCGCCCCCGGCTCACTCCCGGACACCGCCCCCGGCTCACTCCCGGACACCGCCCCCGGCTCACTCCCGGACACCGCCCCCGGCTCACTCCCGGACACCGGCCCCGGCTCACTCCCGGACACCGCCACCGGCTCACTCCCGGACACCGCCCCCGGCTCACTCACGGCTTATCCCTGATCGCTCTAGTTCAATCCCTGACCCCGCACCCGGCTCACTCCTGCACCGCCCAAGGCTTACTCCCGGAACGCCAGCGGCTTACTCCTGGACAGCCAACAGCTCACGCTCGGACCCTGCCCCCGGCTCAATGCCGGACCCTGCCACCGGCTCACTCCCAGAAACCGACCCGGCTCAATCCCAGACACCGCACCCGGCTCACTCCCGGACACCGCCCCCGGCTCACTCCCGGACTCCGCCCCCGGCTCACTCCCGGACCCTGACCCCAGCTCATTCCCGGACAATGCCGCCGGCTCACTCCCGGACACCGAACCCGGCTCACTCCCGGACACCGTCCCGGGTCACAACCGGACACCGCCCCCCGGCTCACTCCTGGACCCCGACCCTGGCTCACTCACGGCTCACTCCTGGACACCGGCCCCGGCTCACTCTCAATCATGCCTCCCGGCTCAGTCCTGGACCCCGCCCCCAAATCACTCCCGGTCACCGCTCCCGCCTCACGCCCTAACACTACACCCGGCACACTCCTGGACACTGCCCCTGGCTCACTCCTGGACACCGCCCCTGGCTCACTCCCGGACACCGGCCCCGGCTCTCTCCCGGACACCGCCCCTGGCTCACTCCTGGACTCCGCCCCCGGCTCACTCCCGGACCCCGACCCCAGCTCACTCCCGGACAGTGCCCCCGGCTCACTCCCGGACACCGACCCTGGCTCACTCCCGGACACCGTCCCGGGTCACAACCCGGACACCGCCCCCGGCTCACTCCCGGACACCGCCCCCGGCTCACTCCCGGACACCGCCTCCGGGTCTCTCCCGGACACCGCCCCAGGCTCACTCCCGGACACCGCCCCCGGCTCACTCCCGGACACCGCCCCCGGCTCACTCCCGGACACCGCCCCGGCTCACTCCCGGACACCGCCCCCGGCTCACTCCCGGACAGCGCCCCCGGCTCACTCCCGGACACCGCCCCCGGCTCACTCCCGGACACCGCCCCGGCTCACTCCCGGACACCGCCCCCGGCTCACTCCCGGACACCGCCCCGGCTCACTCCCGGACACCGCCCCCGGCTCACTCCCGGACAGCGCCCCCGGCTCACTCCCGGACACCGCCCCCGGTTCACACCCGGACACCGCCCCCGGCTCACACCCAGACCGCCACCGGCTCACTTCCGGTCACTGTCACTGGCTCACTGCCAGACCACTCCCTGATCACTCCCGGACACCACCCCCGGCTCACTCCCGACCACCGCCCCCTGCGCAATCCCGAACACCGCCCCCTGCGCAATCCCGAACACCGCCCCCGGCTCACTCCCGGACACCGCCCCGGCTCACTCCCGGACACCGCCCCGGCTCACTCCCGGACACCACCCCTCACCCACACCCGGACACCACCCCCAGCTCACTCCCAAACATCTGGTCACGGTCACTGGCTCACTGCCAGACCGCTCCATGATCACTCCTGGACACCACCCCCGGCTCTCTCCCGGACACGGCCCCCTGCTCACTCCCGGACTCCGCCCCCTGCTCAATCCAGTCACCACCCATGGTTCACTCCCAGACACCACCCCCGGCTCGCACCCGCACACTGACCCCGGCTCACTTCCGGACACCGGTCCCAGCTCACTCCCGGACACTGCCCCTGGCTCACTCCTAGTCACTGCCCTCTGCTCACTCCCGGACACCGCCCCCGGCTCGCTCCTGGACGCCGCCCCGGGCTCACTCACAGACACCGACCCCGGCTCACTCACGGACACCGACCCCGGCTCACTCCCGGACACTGACCCTTGCTCACTCCTGGACCCCATCCCCGGCACACTCACGGCTTATCCCTGATCACTCCAGTTGAATCCCTGACCCCGCACCCGGCTCACTCCTGCACCGCCCAAGGCTCACTCCCTGAACGCCAGCGGCTTACTCCTGGACAGCCAACAGCTCATGCTCGGACCCTGCCCCCGGCTCAATTCCGGACCACGCCACCGGCTCACTCCCAGAAACTGACCCGTCTCAATCCCAGACACCGCCCCCGGCTCACTCACTGACACCGCCCCCGGCTCTCTCCCGGACACCGCCCCCGGCTCACTCCTGCACCACCCAAGGCTCATTCCCGGAATGCCAGCGGCTTATTCCTGGGCAGCCAACAGCTCACGCTCGGACCCTGCCCCCGGCTCAATGCCGGACCCCGCCACCGGCTCACTCCCAGACACCGACCCGGCTCAATCCCAGACACCGCACCCTGCTCACTCCCGGACACCGCCCCCGGCTCACTCCCGGACACCGACCCCAGCTCACTCCCGGACAGTGCCCCCGGCTCACTCCCGGACACCGACCCCGGCTCACTCCCGGACACCGTCCCGGGTCACAACCGGACACCGCCACCGGCTGACTCCTGGACCCCGACCCCGGCTCACTCACGGCTCACTCCTGGACACCGGCCCCGGCTCACTCTCAATATGCCTCCCGGCTCTGTCCCGGACCCCGCCCCCAACTCACTCCCGGTAACCGCCCCAACTCACGCCCTAACACCACACCCGGCACACTCCTGGACACTGCCCCTGGCTCACTCCTGGACACCGCCCCCGGCTCACACCATGAACGACCCGGCTCACTCCATGACCGACCCGGCTCACTCCATGACCGACCCGGCTGACTCCCAGACACCGCCCCCAGCTCACACCCGGACACCGCCCCCGGCTCACACCCGGACAACTCCCCCGGCACACTCCCGGACACCGCCCCCGGCTCACACCCGGTCAACTCCCACGGCTCACTCCCGGACACCGCCCCCGGCTCACTCCCGGACACCGCCCCCGGCTCACTCCCGGACACCGCCCCCGGCTCACTCCCGGACACCGCCCCCGGCTCTCTCCTGGACACCGCCCGCGGCTCACTCCCGGACACCGCCCCCGGCTCACTCCCGGACACCTCCCCCGGCTCACTCCCGGACACCGCCCCCGGCTCACTCCCGGACACCGCCCCCGGCTCACTCCCGGACACCGCCCCCGGCTCACTCCCGGACACCGCCCCCGGCTCACTCCCGGACACCGGCCCCGGCTCACTCCCGGACACCGCCCCCGGCTCACTCCCGGACACCGCCCCCGGCTCACTCCTGGACACCGCCCCCGGCTCACTCCCGGACACCGGCCCTGGCTCACTCCCGGACACCGCCCCCGGCTCACTCACGGACACCGCCCCCGGCTCACTCGCGGCTTATCCCTGATCGCTCTAGTTCAATCCTTGACCCCGCACCCGGCTCACTCCTGCACCGCCCAAGGCTCACACCCGGAATGCCAGCGGCTTACTCCTGGACAGCCAACAGCTCACGCTCGGACCCTGCCCCCGGCTCAATGCCGGACCCTGCCACCGGCTCACTCCCAGAAACCGACCCGGCTCAATCCCAGACACCGCACCCGGCACACTCCCGGACACCGCCCCCGGCCCTCTCCCGGACACCGCCCCTGGCTCACTCCTGGACTCCGCCCCCGGCTCACTCCCGGACCCCGACCCCAGCTCACTCCCGGACAGTGCCCCCAGCTCACTCCCGGACACCGACCCCGGCTCACTCCCGGACACCATCCTGGGTCACAACCGGACACCACCCCCGGCTCACTCCTGGACCCCGAACCCGGCTCACTCACGGTTCACTCCTGGACACCGGCCCCGGCTCACTCTCAATCATGCCTCCCGGCTCAGTCCCGGACCCCGCCCCCAAATCACTCCTGGTCACCGCCCCCGCCTCACGACCTAACACCACACCCGGCACATTCCTGGACACTGCCCCTGGCTCACTCCTGGACACCGCCCCCGGCTCACACCATGAACGGCCCGGCTCACTCCATGACTGACCCGGCTCACTCCCGGACACCGCCCCCGGCTCACTCCCGGACACCGGCCCCGGCTCACTCCCAGACACCGGCCCCGTCTCACTCCCGGACACCGGCCCCGGCTCACTCCCGGACACCGCCCCCGGCTCACTGCCGGACACCGCCCCCGGCTCACTCCCGGACACCGCCCCCGGCTCACTCCCGGACACCGCCCCCGGCTCACTCCCGGACACCGCCTCCGGGTCTCTCCTGGACACCGCCCCAAGCTCACTCCCGGACACCGCCCCCGGCTCACTCCCGGACACCGCCCCCGGCTCACTCCCGGACACCGCCCCGGCTCACTCCCGGACAGCGCCCCCGGC
Source organism: Somniosus microcephalus (assembly GCF_052327205.1). Classification (NCBI taxonomy): domain Eukaryota; kingdom Metazoa; phylum Chordata; class Chondrichthyes; order Squaliformes; family Somniosidae; genus Somniosus; species Somniosus microcephalus. Next base: position 59,781,054 of record NC_140995.1, on the reverse strand, counting down.
TCACTCCCGGACACCGCCCCCGGCTAACTCCCGGTCACCGCCCCCGGCTCACTCCCGGACACCGCCCCCGGCTCACTCCCGGACACCGCCCCGGCTCACTCCCGGACACCGACCCCGGCTCACTCCCGGACACCGACCCCGGCTCACACCCGGACACCGCCCCCGGTTCACACCCGGACACCGCCCCCGGCTCACACCCAGACCGCCACCGGCTCACTTCCGGTCACTGTCACTGGCTCACTGCCAGACCACTCCCTGATCACTCCCGGACACCACCCCCGGCTCACTCCCGACCACCGCCCCCTGCGCAATCCCGAACACCGCCCCCTGCGCAATCCCGAACACCGCCCCCGGCTCACTCCCGGACACCGCCCCGGCTCACTCCCGGACACCGCCCCGGCTCACTCCCGGACACCACCCCTCACCCACACCCGAACACCACCCCCAGCTCACTCCCAAACTTCTGGTCACGGTCACTGGCTCACTGCCAGACCGCTCCATGATCACTCCTGGACACCACCCCCGGCTCTCTCCCGGACACGGCCCCCTGCTCACTCCCGGACTCCGCCCCCGGCTCAATCCAGTCACCACCCATGGTTCACTCCCAGACACCACCCCCGGCTCGCACCCGCACACTGACCCCGGCTCACTTCCTGACACCGGTCCCAGCTCACTCCCGGACACTGCCCCTGGCTCACTCCCAGTCACTGCCCTCGGCTCACTCCCGGACACCGCCCCCGGCTCGCTCCTGGACGCCGCCCCGGGCTCACTCCCAGACACCGCCCCCGGCTCACTCCCGGACACCGACCCCGGCTCACTCACAGACACCGACCCCGGCTCACTCACGGACACCGACCCCGGCTCACTCCCGGACACTGACCCTTGCTCACTCCTGGACCCCGTCCCCGGCACACTCACGGCTTATCCCTGATCACTCCAGTTGAATCCCTGACCCCGCACCCGGCTCACTCCTGCACCGCCCAAGGCTCACTCCCTGAACGCCAGCGGCTTACTCCTGGACAGCCAACAGCTCATGCTCGGACCCTGCCCCCGGCTCAATTCCGGACCACGCCACCGGCTCACTCCCAGAAACTGACCCATCTCAATCCCAGACACCGCCCCCGGCTCACTCACTGACACCGCCCCCGGCTCTCTCCCGGACACCGCCCCCGGCTCACTCCTGGACACCGCCCCCGGCTCACTCCTGGACACCGCCCCCGGCTCACTCCCGGACACCGCCCGCGGCTCACTCCCGTACACCGCCCCCAGCTCACTCCCGTACACCGCCCCCGTCTCACTCGTGGACTCCGCCATCGGCTCACTCCCGGACACCGTCCCGGGTCACAACTGGACATTGCCCCTAGCTCAGTCCCAGATACCGCCCCTGGCTCACTCACGGCTTATCCCTGATCGCTCTAGTTCAATCCCTGACCCCGCACCCGGCTCACTCCTGCACCGCCCAAGGCTCACTCCCGGAACGCCAGCGGCTTACACCTGGACAGCCAACAGCTCACGCTCGGACCCTGCCCCCGGCTCAATGCCGGACCCCGCCACCGGCTCACTCCCAGACACCGACCCGGCTCAATCCCAGACACCGCACCCTGCTCACTCCCGGACACCGCCCCCGGCTCACTCCCGGACACCGCCCCTGGCTCACTCCCGGACTCCGCCCCCGGCTCACTCCCGGACACCGACCCCAGCTCACTCCCGGACAGTGCCCCCGGCTCACTCCCGGACACCGACCCCGGCTCACTCCCGGACACCGTCCCGGGTCACAACCGGACACCACCACCGGCTCACTCCTGGACCCCGACCCCGGCTCACTCACGGCTCAATCCTGGACAACGGCCCCGGCTCACTCTCAATATGCCTCCCGGCTCAGTCCCGGACCCCGCCCCCAACTCACTCCCGGTAACCGCCCCATCTCACGCCCTAACACCACACCCGGCACACTCCTGGACACTGCCCCTGGCTCACTCCTGGACACCGCCCCCGGCTCACACCATGAACGACCCGGCTCACTCCATGACCGACCCGGCTCACTCCATGACCGACCCGGCTCACTCCCGGACACCGCCCCCAGCTCACACCCGGACAACGCCCCCGGCTCACACCCGGACAACTCCCCCGGCTCACTCCCGGACACCGCCCCCGGCTCACACCCGGACAACTCCCCCGGCTCACTCCTGGACACCGCCCCCGGCTCCCTCCCAGACACCGCCACTGGCTCACTCCTGGACACCGCCCCCGGCTCACTCCCGGACACCGCCCCCGGCTCACTCCTGGACACCGCTCCCGGCTCACTCCTGGACACCGCCCCCGGCTCACTCCCGGACACCGCCCACGGCTCACTCCCGTACACCGCCCCCGGCTCACTCCCGGACTCCGCCATCGGCTCACTCCCGGACACCGTCCCGGGTCACAACTGGACATTGCCCCTAGCTCAGTCCCGGATACCGCCCCTGGCTCACTCACGGCTTATCCCTGATCGCTCTAGTTCAATCCCTGACCCCGCACCCGGCTCACTCCTGCACCGCCCAAGGCTCATTCCCGGAACGCCAGCGGCTTATTCCTGGACAGCCAACAGCTCACGCTCGGGACCCTGCCCCCGGCTCAATGCCGGACCCCGCCACCGGCTCACTCCCAGACACCGACCCGGCTCAATCCCAGACACCGCACCCTGCTCACTCCCGGACACCGCCCCCGGCTCACTCCCGGACACCGACCCCAGCTCACTCCCGGACAGTGCCCCCGGCTCACTCCCGGACACCGACCCCGGCTCACTCCCGGACACCGTCCCGGGTCACAACCGGACACCGCCACCGGCTGACTCCTGGACCCCGACCCCGGCTCACTCACGGCTCACTCCTGGACACCGGCCCCGGCTCACTCTCAATATGCCTCCCGGCTCAGTCCCGGACCCCGCCCCCAACTCACTCCCGGTAACCGCCCCATCTCACGCCCTAACACCACACCCGACACACTCCTGGACACTGCCCCTGGCTCACTCCCGGACACCGGCCCCGGCTCACTCCCGGACACCGCCCCCGGCTCACTCCCGGACACCGCCCCCGGCTCACTCCCGGACACCGCCCCCGGCTCACTCACGGCGGCTCACACACGGACAACTCCCCCGGCTCACTCCCGGACACCGCCCCCGGCTCACACCCGGACAACTCCCCCGGCTCACTCCCGGACACCGCCCCCGGCTCCCTCCCGGACACCGCCACCGGCTCACTCCCGGAATGCCAGCGGCTTACTCCTGGACAGCCAACAGCTCACGCTCGGCCCCTGCCCCTGGCTCAATGACGGACCCTGCCACCGGCTCTCTCCCAGAAACCGACCCGGCTCAATCCCAGACACTGCACCCTGCTCACTCCCGGACACCGCCCCCGGCTCACTCACGGACACCGACCCCAGCTCACTCCCGGACAGTGCCCCCGGCTCACTCCCGGACACCGACCCCGGCTCACTCCCGGACACCGTCCCGGGTCACAACCGGACACCGCCACCGGCTCACTCCTGGACCCCGACCCCGGCTCACTCACGGCTCACTCCTGGACGCCGGCCCCGGCTCGCTCTCAATATGCCTCCCGGCTCAGTCCCGGACCCCGCCCCCAACTCACTCCCGGTAACCGCCCCAACTCACGCCCTAACACCATACCCGGCACACTGCTGGACACTGCCCCTGGCTCACTCCTGGACACCGCCCCCGGCTCACACCATGAACGACCCGGCTCACTCCATGACCGACCCGGCTCACTCCATGACCGACCCGGCTCACTCCCGGACACCGCCCCCAGCTCACACCCGGACACCGCCCCCGGCTCACACCCGGACAACTCCCCCGGCTCACTCCTGGACACCGCCCCCGGCTCTCTCCCGGACACCGCCCCCGGCTCACTCCTGGACACCGCTGCCGGCTCACTCCCGGACACCGCCCCCGGCTCACTCCTGGACACCGCTCCCGGCTCACTCCTGGACACCGCCCCCGGCTCACTCCCGGACACCGCCCACGGCTCACTCCCGTACAACGCCCCCGGCTCACTCGTGGACTCTGCCATCGGCTCACTCCCGGACACCGTCCCGGGCCATAACTGGACATTGCCCCTAGCTCAGTCCCGGATACCGCCCCTGGCTAACTCACGGCTTATCCCTGATCGCTCTAGTTCAATCCCTGACCCCGCACCCGGCTCACTCCTGCACCGCCCAAGGCTCACTCCCGGAATGCCAGCGGCTTACTCCTGGACAGCCAACAGCTCACGCTCGGACCCTGCCCCCGGCTCAATGCCGGACCCCGCCACCGGCTCACTCCCAGACACCGACCCGGCTCAATCCCAGACACCGCCCCCGGCTCACTCCTGGACACCGCCCCTGGCTCACTCCCGGACTCCGCCCCCGGCTCACTCCCGGACACCGACCCCAGCTCACTCCCGGACAGTGCCCCCGGCTCACTCCCGGACACCGACCCCGGCTCACTCCCGGACACCGTCCCGGGTCACAACCGGACACCGCCTCCGGCTCACTCCTGGACCCCGACCCCGGCTCACTCACGGCTCAATCCTGGACACCGGCCCCGGCTCACTCTCAATATGCCTCCCGGCTCAGTCCCGGACCCCGCCCCCAACTCACTCCCGGTAACCGCCCCATCTCACGCCCTAACACCACACCCGGCACACTCCTGGACACTGCCCCTGGCTCACTCCTGGACACCGCCCCCGGCTCACACCATGAACGACCCGGCTCACTCCATGACCGACCCGGCTCACTCCATGACCGACCCGGCTCACTCCCGGACACCGCCCCCGGCTCACACCCGAACACCGCCCCCGGCTCACACCCGGACAACTCCCCCGGCTCACTCCCGGACACCGCCCCCGGCTCACAGCCGGACAACTCCCCCGGCTCACTCCCGGACACCGCCCCCGGCTCCCTCCCGGACACCGCCACCGGCTCACTCCCGGACACCGCCCCCGGCTCACTCCCGGACACCGCCCCCGGCTCACTCCCGGACACCGCCCCCGGCTCACTCCCGGACACCGCCCCCGGCTCACTCCCAGACACCGCCCCCGGCTCTCTCCCGGACACCGCCCCCGGCTCACTCCCGGACACCTCCCCCGGCTCACTCCCGGACACCGCCCCCTGCTCACTCCCGGACACCGCCCCCGGCTCACTCCCGGACACCGCCCCCGGCTCACTCCCGGACACCGCCCCGGCTCACTCCCGGACACCGCCCCCGGATCACTCCCGGACACCGCCCCCGGCACACTCCCGGACAGCGCCCCCGGCTCACTCCCGGACACCTACCCCGCCTCACTCACGGACACCGCCCCCGGCTCACTCCCGGACACCGCCCCCGGCTCACTCCCGGACACCGCCCCCAGCTCACTCACGGACACCGTCCCCGGCTCTCTCCCGGACACCGCCCCCGGCTCACTCCCGGACACCGCCCCCGGCTCACTCCCGGACACCGCCCCCGTCTCACTCCCGGACACCGCCCCCGGCTCACTCCCGGACACCGCCGCCGGCTCACTCCCGGACACCGCTCCCGGCTCACTCCCGGACACCGCCCCCGGCTCACTCCCGGACACCGCCCCGGCTCACTCCCGGACACCGCCCCCGGCTCACTCCCGGACACCGCCCCCGGCTCACTCCCAGACAGCACCCCCGGATCACTCCCGGACACCGACCCCGCCACACTCACGGACACCGTCCCAGGCTCACTGCTGGACAGTGCCGCCGGCTCACTCCATGACCGACCCGGCTCACTCCCGGACACCGCCCCCGGTTCACACCCGGACACCGCCCCCGGCTCACACCCAGACTGCCACCGGCTCACTTCCGGTCACTGTCACTAGCTCACTGCCAGACCACTCCCGTATCACTCCCGGACACCACCCCCGGCTCACTCCCGACCACCGCCCCCTGCGCAATCCCGAACACCGCCCCCTGCGCAATCCCGAACACCGCTCCCGGCTCACTCCCGGACACCGCCCCCGGCTCACTCCCGGACAGCGCCCCCGGCTCACACCCGGACACCGACCCCACCTCACTCACGGACACCGTCCCCGGCTCACTGCTGGACAGTGCCGCCGGCTCACTCCATGACCGACCCGGCTCACTCCCGGACACCGCCCCCGGTTCACACCCGGACACCGCCCCCGGCTCACACCCAGACCGCCATCGGCTCACTTCCGGTCACTGTCACTGGCTCACTGCCAGACCACTCCCGGATCACTCCCGGACACCACCCCCGGCTCACTCCCGACCACTGCCCCCTGCGCAATCCCGAACACCGCCCCCTGCGCAATCCCGAACACCGCTCCCGGCTCACTCCCGGACACCGCCCCTGGCTCACTCCCGGACACCGCCCCGGCTCACTCCCGGAAACCACCCCTCACCCACACCCGGACACCACCCGCAGCTCACTCCCAGACAGCCCCCGGCTCACTTCTGGTCACGGTCACTGGCTCACTGCCAGACCGCTCCAGGATCACTCCTGGACACCACCCCCGGCTCTTTCCCGGACACGGCCCCCTGCTCACTCCCGGACTCCGCCCCCGGCTCAATCCAGTCACCACCCATGGTTCACTCCCAGACACCACCCTCGGCTCGCACCCGCACACTGACCCCGGCTCACTTCCGGACACCGGTCCCGGCTCACTCCCGGACACTGTCCCCGGCTCACTCCTGCACCGCCCAAGGCTCACTCCCTGAACGCCAGCGGCTTACTCCCGGACAGCCAACAGCTCATGCTCGGACCCTGCCCCCGGCTCAATCCCGGACCACGCCACCGGCTCACTCCCAGAAACTGACCCGGCTCAATCCCAGACACCGCCCCCGGCTCACTCACTGACACCGCCCCCGGCTCTCTCCCGGACACCGCCCCCGGCTCACTCCCGGACACCGCCCATGGCTCACTCCCGGACACCGCACCCGGCTCACTCCCGGACACCGCCCCCGGCTCACTCTCGGACAACGTCCCGGGTCACAAACTGAAATTGCCCCTAGCTCAGTCCTGGACACTTCCCCCGTCTCAATCACAGTTCACTCCCGGACACCGCCCCCGGCTCACTCCCGGACACCGCCCCCGGCTCACTCCCGGACACCGCCCACGGCTCACTCCCGTACACCGCTCCCGGCTCACTCCCGGACTTCGCCATCAGCTCACTCCCGGACACCGTCCCGGGTCACAACCGGACATTGCCTCTAGCTCAGTCCCGGACACCTCCCCCGTCTCAATCACAGTTCACTCCCGGATATCGTCCCCGGTCACTCCCGGACACCGCCCCCAGCTCACTCCCGGACACCGCCCCCGGCTCACTCACGGACACCGCCCCCGGCTCACTCGCGGCTTATCACTGATCGCTCTAGTTCAATCCCTGACCCCGCACCCGGCTCACTCCTGCACCGCCCAAGGCTCACTCCCGGAACGCCAGCGGCTCACTCCTGGACAGCCAACAGCTCACGCTCGGACCCTGCCCCCGGCTCAATGCCGGACCCCATCACCGGCTCACTCCCAGAAACCGACCCGGCTCACTCCCGGACACCGCACCCGGCTCACTCCCGGACACCGCCCCCGGCTCACTCCCGGACACCGACACCGGCTCACTCCCGGACACCGTCCTGGGTCACAACCGGACACCGCCCCCGACTCACTCCTGGACCCCGATCCCGGCTCACTCACGTCTCACTCCTGGACACCGGCTCCGGCTCACTCTCAATAATGCCTCCCGGCTCAGTCCTGGACCCCGCCCCCAACTCACTCCCGGTCACCGCCCCCGTGCCCCCGTCTCATGCCCTAACACCTCACCCGGCACAGTCCTGGACACTGCTCCAGGCTCACTCCTGGACACTGCCCCCGGCTCACACCATGAACGACCCGGCTCACTCCATGACGGACCCGGCTCACTCCATGACCGACCCGGCTCACTCCCGGACACCGCCCCCGTCTCAGTCCCGGACACCGCCCCTGGCTTAGTCGCGGACACCGCCCCCGGCTCACTCCCGGACACCGCCCCCGGCGCACTCCCGGACACCGCCCCCGGTTCACCCCCGGACACCGCCCCCGGTTGACTCCCGGACACCGCCCCCGGCTCACTCCCGGTAACCGCCCCCATCTCACGCCCTAACACCACACCCGGCTCACTCCTGGACACCGCCCCCGGCTCACACCGTGAACGACCCGGCTCACTCCATGACCGACCCGGCTCACTCCATGACCGACCCGGCTCACTCCAGGACACCTCCCCCGGCTCACTCCCGGACACCGCCCCCGGCTCACTCCCGGTAACCGCCCCCATCTCACGCCCTAACACCACACCCGGCTCACTCCTGGACACCACCCCCGGCTCACACCGTGAATGACCCGGCTCACTCCATGACCGACCCGGCTCACTCCATGACCGACCCGGCTCACTCCCGGTCACCGCCCCTAGCTCACACCCGGACACCGCCCCCGGCTCACTCACGGACACCGCTCCCGGCTCACTCCCGGACACCGCCCCCGGCTCACTCCCGGACACCGCCCCCGGTTCTCTCCCGGACAGCACCCCCGGCTCACTCCCGGACACCGCCCCCGGCTCACTCCTGGACACTGCCCCCGGCTCACTCCCGGGCACCGCCGCCGGCTCACTCCATGACCGACCCGGCTCACTCCCGGACACCGCCCCCGGTTCACACCCGGACACCGCCCCCAGCTCACACCCGGAGACCGCCCCCGGCTCACTCCCGGACACCGCCCCCGGCTCACTCCCGGACACCGCCCCCGGCTCACTCCCGGACACCGCCCCCGGCTGACTCATGTACACCGCCCCCGGCTCACTCCTGGACTCCGCCCCTGGCTCACTCATGGCTTATCCCTGATGGCTCTAGCTCAATCCCTGACCCCGCACCCGGCTCACTCCTGCACCGCCCAAGGCTCACTCCCGGAACGCCAGCGGCTTACTCCTGGACAGCCAACAGCTCACGCTCGGACCCTGCCCCCGGCTCAATGCCGGACCCCGCCACCGGCTCACTCCCAGATAATGACCCGGCTCAATTCCAGACACCGCCCCCTGCTCACCCCCGGACACCACCCCCGGCTCACTCCCGGACACCGACCCCGGCTCACTCACAGATACCGACCCCGGCTCACTCACCGGCACCGACCCCGGCTCACTCCCGGACACCGCCCCCGGCTCACTCCTGGACCCCGTCCCCGGCACACTCACGGCTTATCCCTGATTGCTCCATTTCAATCCCTGACCCCGCACCCGGCTCACTCCTGCACCGCCCAAGGCTCACTCCCGGAATGCCAGCGGCTTACTCCTGGACAGCCAACAGCTCATGCTCGGACCCTGCCCCCGGCTCAATCCCGGACCCCGCCACCGGCTCACTCCCAGAAACTGACCCAGCTCAATCCCAGACACCGCCCCCGACTCACTCACTGACACCGCCCCCGGCTCTCTCCCGGACACCGCCCCCGGGTTACTCCTGGACACCGCCCCCGGCTCACACCCAGACCGCCACCGGCTCTCTTCTGGTCACTGTCACTGGCTCACTGCCAGACCACTCCCAGATCACTCCCGGACACCACCCCCGGCTCACCCCCGACATCCGCCCCCTGCGCAATCCCGAACACCGCTCCCGGCTCACTCCCGGACACCGCCCCTGGCTCACTCCCGGACACCGCCCCGGCTCACTCCCGGACACCACCCCTCACCCACACCCGGACACCACCCCCAGCTCACTCCCAGACAGCCCCCGGCTCACTTCTGGTCACGGTCACTGGCTCACTGCCAGACCGCTCCAGGATCACTCCTGGACACCACCCCCGGCTCTTTCCCGGACACGGCCCCCTGCTCACTCCCGGACTCCGCCCCCGGCTCAATCCAGTCACCACCCATGGTTCACTCCCAGACACCACCCCCGGCTCGCACCCGCACACTGACCCCGGCTCACTTCCGGACACTGGTCCCGGCTCACTCCCGGACACTGTCCTCGGCTCACACCGTGAACGACCCGGCTCACTCCATGACCGACCCGGCTCACTCCATGACCGACCCGGCTCACTCCAGGACACCTCCCCCGGCTCACTCCCGGACACCGCCCCCGGCTCACTCCCGGTAACCGCCCCCATCTCACGCCCTAACACCACACCCGGCTCACTCCTGGACACCGCCCCCGGCTCACACCGTGAATGACCCGGCTCACTCCATGACCGACCCGGCTCACTCCATGACCGACCCGGCTCACTCCCGGTCACCGCCCCCAGCTCACACCCGGACACCGCCCCCGGCTCACTCACGGACACTGCCCCCGGCTCACTCCCGGACACCGCCCCCGGCTCACTCCCGGACACCGCCCCCGGTTCTCTCCCGGACAGCGCCCCCGGCTCACTCCCGGACACCGCCCTCGGCTCACTCCTGGACACCGCCCCCGGCTCACTCCCGGACACCGCCGCCGGCTCACTCCATGACCGACCCGGCTCACTTCCGGACACTGGTCCCGGCTCACTCCCGGACACTGCCCCCGGCTCACTCCCAGTCACTGCCCTCGGCTCACTCCCGGACACCGTCCTGGGTCACAACCGGACACCGCCCCCGGCTTACTCCTGGACCCCGACCCCGGCTCACTCACGGCTCACTCCTGGACACCGGCTCCGGCTCACTCTCAATCATTCCACCCGGCTCAGTCCCGGACCCCGCCCCCAACTCACTCCCGGTCACAGCCCCCGTCTCACGCCCTAACACCACACCCGGCACACTGCTGGACACTGACCCAGGCTCACTCCTGGACACCGCCCCCGGCTCAGACCATGAACGACCCGGCTCACTCCATGACGGACCCGGCTCACTCCATGACCGACCCAGCTCACTCCCGGACACCGCCCTCGGCTCACACCCGGACACCGCCCCCAGCTCACACCTGGACACCGCCCCCGGCTCCCTCCCGGACACCGCCCCCGGCTCACTCCCTGACACCGCCCCCGGCTTACTCCCGGACACCGCCCCAGGCTCACTCCTGGACACCGCCCCCGGCTCACTCCCGGACACCGCCCGCGGCTCACTCCCGGACACCGCCCCCGGCTCACTCCCGGACACCGTCCCGGGTCACAACCGGACACCGCCCCCGGCTCACTCCTGGACCCCGACCCTGGCTAACTCACGGCTCACTCCTGGACGCTGGCCCCGGATCACTCTCAATCATGCCTCCCGGCTCAGTCCCGGACCCCGCCCCCAACTCACTCCCGGTCACCGCCCACATCTCACGCCCTAACACCACACCCGGCACACTCCTGGACACTGCACCGGCTCACTCCTGGACACCGCCCCCGGCTCACACCGTGAACGACCCGGCTCATTCCATGACCGACCTGGCTCACTCCCGGACACCGCCCCCGGCTCACACCTGGACACCGCCCCCGGCTCACACCCGGACACCGCCCCCGGCTCACTCCCGGACACCGACCCGGCTCCCTCCCGGACACCGCCACCGGCTCACTCCCGGACACCGCCCTCGGCTCACTCCCGGTCACCGCCTCTGGCTCACTCCCGGACACCGCCCCCGGCTCACTCCTGGACCTCGACCCCGGCTCACTCACGGCTCACTCCTGGACACTGGCCCCGGATCACTCTCAATCATGCCTCCCGGCTCAGTCCTGGACCCCGCCCCCAACTCACTCCCGGTCACCGCCCACATCTCACGCCCTAACACCACACCCGGCACACTCCTGGACACTGCCCCTGGCTCACTCCTGGACATCGCCCCTGGCTCACACCATGAACGACCCGGCTCACTCCATGACCGACCCAGCTCACTCCATGACCGACCCGGCTCACTCCATGACCGACCTGGCTCACTCCCGGACACCGCCCCCGGCTCACACCATGAACCACCCGGCTCACTGCATGACCGACCCGGCTCATTCCCGGACACCGCCCCCGGCTCACACCCGGACACCGCCCCCGGCTCACACCCGGACGCCGCGCCCCGGCTCACACCCGGACACCGCCCCCCGGCTCACTCCCGGACACCGCCCCCGGCTCACACCCGGACACCGCCCCCGGCTCACACCCGGACACCGCCCCCGGCTCACACCCGGACACCGCCCCCGGCTCACTCCCGGACACCGCCCCCGGCTCACTGCCGGACACCGGCCCCGGCTCACTCCCGGACACAGGCCCCGGCTCACTCCCGGACACCGGCCCCGGCTCACTCCCGGACACCGGCCCCGGGTCACTCCCGGACACCGGCCCCGGCTCACTACCGGACACCGCCCCCGGCTCACTCCCTGACACCGCCCCCGGCTCACTCCCGGACACCGCCCCCGGCTCACTCCCGGACACCGCCCCCGGCTCACTCCCGGACACCGCCCCCGGCTCACTCCCGGACACCGCCCCCGGCTCACTCCCGGACACCGCCCCCGGCTCACTCCCGGACACCGTCCCGGGTCACAACCGGACACTGCCCCCGGCTCACTCCTGGACCCCGACCCTGGCTAACTCACGACTCACTCCTGGACGCTGGCCCCGGATCACTCTCAATCATGCCTCCCGGCTCAGTCCCGGACCCCGCCCCCAACTCACTCCCGGTCACCGCCCACATCTCACACCCTAACACCACACCCGGCACACTCCTGGACACTGCATCGGCTCACTCCTGGACACCGCCCCCGGCTCACACCGTGAACGACCCAGCTCATTCCATGACCGACCTGGCTCACTCCAGGACACCGCCCCCGGCTCACACCTGGACACTGCCCCCGGCTCACACCCGGACACCGTCCCGGGTCACAACCGGACACCGCCCCCGGCTCACTCCTGGACCCCGACCCTGGCTAACTCACGGCTCACTCCTGGACGCTGGCCCCGGATCACTCTCAATCATGCCTCCCGGCTCAGTCCCGGACCCCGCCCCCAACTCACTCCTGGTCACCGCCCACATCTCACACCCTAACACCACACCCGGCACACTCCTGGACACTGCACCGGCTCACTCCTGGACACTGCCCCCGGCTCACACCGTGAACGACCCGGCTCATTCCATGACCGACCTGGCTCACTCCCGGACACCGCCCCCGGCTCACACCTGGACACCGCCCCCGGCTCACACCCGGACACCGCCCCCGGCTCACTCCCGGACACCGACCCGGCTCCCTCCCGGACACCGCCACCGGCTCACTCCCGGACACCGCCCCCGGCTCACTCCCGGACACCGCCCCCGGCTCACTCCCGGTCACCGCCTCTGGCTCACTCCCGGACACCGCCCCCGGCTCACTCCCGGACACCGCCCACGGCTCACTCCCGGTCACCGCCCCTGGCTCACTCCCGGACACCGCCCCCGGCTCACTCCCGGACACCGCCCATGGCTCATGCCCGTACACCGCCCCCGGCTCACTCCCGGACTCCGCCATCGGCTCACTCCCGGACACCGTCCCGGGTGACAACTGGACATTGCCCCTAGCTCAGTCCCGGACACCTCCCCCGTCTCAATCACAGTTCACTCCCGGATATCGTCCCCGGTCACTCCCGGACACCGCCCCCAGCTCACTCCCGGACACCGCCCCCGGCTCACTCACGGACACCGCCCCCGGCTCACTCGCGGCTTATCACTGATCGCTCTAGTTCAATCCCTGACCCCGCACCCGGCTCACTCCTGCACCGCCCAAGGCTCACTCCCGGAACGCCAGCGGCTCACTCCTGGACAGCCAACAGCTCACGCTCGGACCCTGCCCCCGGCTCAATGCCGGACCCCATCACCGGCTCACTCCCAGAAACCGACCCGGCTCACTCCCGGACACCGCACCCGGCTCACTCCCGGACACCGCCCCCGGCTCACTCCCGGACACCGACACCGGCTCACTCCCGGACACCGTCCTGGGTCACAACCGGACACCGCCCCCGACTCACTCCTGGACCCCGATCCCGGCTCACTCACGTCTCACTCCTGGACACCGGCTCCGGCTCACTCTCAATAATGCCTCCCGGCTCAGTCCTGGACCCCGCCCCCAACTCACTCCCGGTCACCGCCCCCGTGCCCCCGTCTCATGCCCTAACACCTCACCCGGCACAGTCCTGGACACTGCTCCAGGCTCACTCCTGGACACCGCCCCCGGCTCACACCATGAACGACCCGGCTCACTCCATGACGGACCCGGCTCACTCCATGACCGACCCGGCTCACTCCCGGACACCGCCCCCGTCTCAGTCCCGGACACCGCCCCTGGCTTAGTCGCGGACACCGCCCCCGGCTCACTCCCGGACACCGCCCCCGGCGCACTCCCGGACACCGCCCCCGGTTCACCCCCGGACACCGCCCCCGGTTGACTCCCGGACACCGCCCCCGGCTCACTCCCGGTAACCGCCCCCATCTCACGCCCTAACACCACACCCGGCTCACTCCTGGACACCGCCCCCGGCTCACACCGTGAACGACCCGGCTCACTCCATGACCGACCCGGCTCACTCCATGACCGACCCGGCTCACTCCAGGACACCTCCCCCGGCTCACTCCCGGACACCGCCCCCGGCTCACTCCCGGTAACCGCCCCCATCTCACGCCCTAACACCACACCCGGCTCACTCCTGGACACCGCCCCCGGCTCACACCGTGAATGACCCGGCTCACTCCATGACCGACCCGGCTCACTCCATGACCGACCCGGCTCACTCCCGGTCACCGCCCCTAGCTCACACCCGGACACCGCCCCCGGCTCACTCACGGACACCGCTCCCGGCTCACTCCCGGACACCGCCCCCGGCTCACTCCCGGACACCGCCCCCGGTTCTCTCCCGGACAGCACCCCCGGCTCACTCCCGGACACCGCCCCCGGCTCACTCCTGGACACTGCCCCCGGCTCACTCCCGGACACCGCCGCCGGCTCACTCCATGACCGACCCGGCTCACTCCCGGACACCGCCCCCGGTTCACACCCGGACACCGCCCCCGGCTCACACCCGGAGACCGCCCCCAGCTCACTCCCGGACACCGCCCCCGGCTCACTCCCGGACACCGCCCCCGGCTCACTCCCGGACACCGCCCCCGGCTCACTCCCGGACACCGCCCCTGGCTCACTCCTGGACACCGCCCACGGCTGACTCATGTACACCGCCCCCGGCTCACTCCTGGACT
The DNA here is from genome assembly GCF_052327205.1 of Somniosus microcephalus. Taxonomy (NCBI): domain Eukaryota; kingdom Metazoa; phylum Chordata; class Chondrichthyes; order Squaliformes; family Somniosidae; genus Somniosus; species Somniosus microcephalus. Next base: position 59,765,940 of record NC_140995.1, on the reverse strand, counting down.
CCGCCCCTGGCTCACTCATGGCTTATCCCTGATGGCTCTAGCTCAATCCCTGACCCCGCACCCGGCTCACTCCTGCACCGCCCAAGGCTCACTCCCGGAACGCCAGCGGCTTACTCCTGGACAGCCAACAGCTCACGCTCGGACCCTGCCCCCGGCTCAATGCCGGACCCCGCCACCGGCTCACTCCCAGATAATGACCCGGCTCAATTCCAGACACCGCCCCCTGCTCACCCCCGGACACCACCCCCGGCTCACTCCCGGACACCGACCCCGGCTCACTCACAGATACCGACCCCGGCTCACTCACCGGCACCGACCCCGGCTCACTCCCGGACACCGCCCCCGGCTCACTCCTGGACCCCGTCCCCGGCACACTCACGGCTTATCCCTGATTGCTCCATTTCAATCCCTGACCCCGCACCCGGCTCACTCCTGCACCGCCCAAGGCTCACTCCCGGAATGCCAGCGGCTTACTCCTGGACAGCCAACAGCTCATGCTCGGACCCTGCCCCCGGCTCAATCCCGGACCCCGCCACCGGCTCACTCCCAGAAACTGACCCAGCTCAATCCCAGACACCGCCCCCGACTCACTCACTGACACCGCCCCCGGCTCTCTCCCGGACACCGCCCCCGGGTTACTCCTGGACACCGCCCCCGGCTCACACCCAGACCGCCACCGGCTCTCTTCTGGTCACTGTCACTGGCTCACTGCCAGACCACTCCCAGATCACTCCCGGACACCACCCCCGGCTCACCCCCGACATCCGCCCCCTGCGCAATCCCGAACACCGCTCCCGGCTCACTCCCGGACACCGCCCCTGGCTCACTCCCGGACACCGCCCCGGCTCACTCCCGGACACCACCCCTCACCCACACCCGGACACCACCCCCAGCTCACTCCCAGACAGCCCCCGGCTCACTTCTGGTCACGGTCACTGGCTCACTGCCAGACCGCTCCAGGATCACTCCTGGACACCACCCCCGGCTCTTTCCCGGACACGGCCCCCTGCTCACTCCCGGACTCCGCCCCCGGCTCAATCCAGTCACCACCCATGGTTCACTCCCAGACACCACCCCCGGCTCGCACCCGCACACTGACCCCGGCTCACTTCCGGACACTGGTCCCGGCTCACTCCCGGACACTGTCCTCGGCTCACACCGTGAACGACCCGGCTCACTCCATGACCGACCCGGCTCACTCCATGACCGACCCGGCTCACTCCAGGACACCTCCCCCGGCTCACTCCCGGACACCGCCCCCGGCTCACTCCCGGTAACCGCCCCCATCTCACGCCCTAACACCACACCCAGCTCACTCCTGGACACCGCCCCCGGCTCACACCGTGAATGACCCGGCTCACTCCATGACCGACCCGGCTCACTCCATGACCGACCCGGCTCACTCCCGGTCACCGCCCCCAGCTCACACCCGGACACCGCCCCCGGCTCACTCACGGACACTGCCCCCGGCTCACTCCCGGACACCGCCCCCGGCTCACTCCCGGACACCGCCCCCGGTTCTCTCCCGGACAGCGCCCCCGGCTCACTCCCGGACACCGCCCTCGGCTCACTCCTGGACACCGCCCCCGGCTCACTCCCGGACACCGCCGCCGGCTCACTCCATGACCGACCCGGCTCACTTCCGGACACTGGTCCCGGCTCACTCCCGGACACTGCCCCCGGCTCACTCCCAGTCACTGCCCTCGGCTCACTCCCGGACACCGTCCTGGGTCACAACCGGACACCGCCCCCGGCTTACTCCTGGACCCCGACCCCGGCTCACTCACGGCTCACTCCTGGACACCGGCTCCGGCTCACTCTCAATCATTCCGCCCGGCTCAGTCCCGGACCCCGCCCCCAACTCACTCCCGGTCACAGCCCCCGTCTCACGCCCTAACACCACACCCGGCACACTGCTGGACACTGACCCAGGCTCACTCCTGGACACCGCCCCCGGCTCAGACCATGAACGACCCGGCTCACTCCATGACGGACCCGGCTCACTCCATGACCGACCCAGCTCACTCCCGGACACCGCCCTCGGCTCACACCCGGACACCGCCCCCAGCTCACACCTGGACACCGCCCCCGGCTCCCTCCCGGACACCGCCCCCGGCTCACTCCCTGACACCGCCCCCGGCTCACTCCCGGACACCGCCCCAGGCTCACTCCTGGACACCGCCCCCGGCTCACTCCCGGACACCGCCCGCGGCTCACTCCCGGACACCGCCCCCGGCTCACTCCCGGACACCGTCCCGGGTCACAACCGGACACCGCCCCCGGCTCACTCCTGGACCCCGACCCTGGCTAACTCACGGCTCACTCCTGGACGCTGGCCCCGGATCACTCTCAATCATGCCTCCCGGCTCAGTCCCGGACCCCGCCCCCAACTCACTCCCGGTCACCGCCCACATCTCACGCCCTAACACCACACCCGGCACACTCCTGGACACTGCACCGGCTCACTCCTGGACACCGCCCCCGGCTCACACCGTGAACGACCCGGCTCATTCCATGACCGACCTGGCTCACTCCCGGACACCGCCCCCGGCTCACACCTGGACACCGCCCCCGGCTCACACCCGGACACCGCCCCCGGCTCACTCCCGGACACCGACCCGGCTCCCTCCCGGACACCGCCACCGGCTCACTCCCGGACACCGCCCTCGGCTCACTCCCGGTCACCGCCTCTGGCTCACTCCCGGACACCGCCCCCGGCTCACTCCTGGACCTCGACCCCGGCTCACTCACGGCTGACTCCTGGACACTGGCCCCGGATCACTCTCAATCATGCCTCCCGGCTCAGTCCTGGACCCCGCCCCCAACTCACTCCCGGTCACCGCCCACATCTCACGCCCTAACACCACACCCGGCACACTCCTGGACACTGCCCCTGGCTCACTCCTGGACATCGCCCCTGGCTCACACCATGAACGACCCGGCTCACTCCATGACCGACCCAGCTCACTCCATGACCGACCCGGCTCACTCCCTGCTCCGGACCGCCCGGCTCCACCCTGACCACCGGCTCACTGCCTGACACCAGACCCCCGGCTCACACATGACCACCCGCATGTCCCGACACCCGCCCCCGGGCTCACATCCCGGACACCGCCCCGGCTCACACCCGGACACCGCCCCCTGGCTCACACCCGGACACCGCCCCCCGGCTCACACCCGGACACCGCCCCCCGGCTCACTCCCGGACACCGCCCCCGGCTCACACCCGGACACCGCCCCCGGCTCACACCCGGACACCGCCCCCGGCTCACACCCGGACACCGCCCCCGGCTCACTCCCGGACACCGCCCCCGGCTCCCTGCCGGACACCGGCCCCGGCTCACTCCCGGACACAGGCCCCGGCTCACTCCCGGACACCGGCCCCGGCTCACTCCCGGACACCGGCCCCGGGTCACTCCCGGACACCGGCCCCGGCTCACTACCGGACACCGCCCCCGGCTCACTCCCTGACACCGCCCCCGGCTCACTCCCGGACACCGCCCCCGGCTCACTCCCGGACACCGCCCCCGGCTCACTCCCGGACACCGCCCCCGGCTCACTCCCGGACACCGCCCCCGGCTCACTCCCGGACACCGCCCCCGGCTCACTCCCGGACACCGTCCCGGGTCACAACCGGACACTGCCCCCGGCTCACTCCTGGACCCCGACCCTGGCTAACTCACGGCTCACTCCTGGACGCTGGCCCCGGATCACTCTCAATCATGCCTCCCGGCTCAGTCCCGGACCCCGCCCCCAACTCACTCCCGGTCACCGCCCACATCTCACACCCTAACACCACACCCGGCACACTCCTGGACACTGCATCGGCTCACTCCTGGACACCGCCCCCGGCTCACACCGTGAACGACCCGGCTCATTCCATGACCGACCTGGCTCACTCCAGGACACCGCCCCCGGCTCACACCTGGACACCGCCCCCGGCTCACACCCGGACACCGTCCCGGGTCACAACCGGACACCGCCCCCGGCTCACTCCTGGACCCCGACCCTGGCTAACTCACGGCTCACTCCTGGACGCTGGCCCCGGATCACTCTCAATCATGCCTCCCGGCTCAGTCCCGGACCCCGCCCCCAACTCACTCCCGGTCACCGCCCACATCTCACACCCTAACACCACACCCGGCACACTCCTGGACACTGCACCGGCTCACTCCTGGACACTGCCCCCGGCTCACACCGTGAACGACCCGGCTCATTCCATGACCGACCTGGCTCACTCCCGGACACCGCCCCCGGCTCACACCTGGACACCGCCCCCGGCTCACACCCGGACACCGCCCCCGGCTCACTCCCGGACACCGACCCGGCTCCCTCCCGGACACCGCCACCGGCTCACTCCCGGACACCGCCCCCGGCTCACTCCCGGACACCGCCCCCGGCTCACTCCCGGTCACCGCCTCTGGCTCACTCCCGGACACCGCCCCCGGCTCACTCCCGGACACCGCCCACGGCTCACTCCCGGTCACCGCCCCTGGCTCACTCCCGGACACCGCCCCCGGCTCACTCCCGGACACCGCCCATGGCTCATGCCCGTACACCGCCCCCGGCTCACTCCCGGACTCCGCCATCGGCTCACTCCCGGACACCGTCCCGGGTGACAACTGGACATTGCCCCTAGCTCAGTCCCGGACACCTCCCCCGTCTCAATCACAGTTCACTCCCGGACATCGTCCCCGGCTCACTCCCGGACACCGGCCCCGGCTCACTCCCGGACACTGGCCCCAGCTCACTCCCGGACACCGGCCCCGGGCCACTCCCGGACACCGGCCCCGGCTCACTCCCGGACACCGCCCACGGCTCACTCCCGTACACCGCCCTCGGCTCACTCCCGGACTCCGCCATCGGCTCACTCCCGGACACTATCCCGGGTCACAACTGGACATTGCCCCTAGCTCAGTCCCGGACACATCCCCCGTCTCAATCACAGTTCACTCCCGGACATCGTCCCCGGCTCACTCCCGGACACCGCCCCCAGCTCACTCCCGGACACCGCCCCCGGCTCACTCACGGACACCGCCCCCCGCTCACTCGCGGCTTATCCCTGATCGCTCTAGTTCAATCCCTGACCCCGAACCCGGCTCACTCCAGCACCGCACAAGGCTCACTCCCGGAACGCCAGCGGCTTACTCCTGGACAGCCAACAGCTCACGCTTGGACCCTGCCCCCGGCTCAATGCCGGACCCCGCCACCGGCTCACTCCCAGAAACCGACCCGGCTCACTCCCGGACACCGCACCCGGCTCACTCCCGGACACCGCCCCCGGCTCACTCCCGGACACCGCCCCCGGCTCACTCCCGGACACCGACACTGGCTCACTCCCGGACACCGTCCTGGGTCACAACCGGACACCGCCCCCGGCTCACTCCTGGACCCCGACCCCGGCTCACTCACGGCTCACTCCTGGACACCGTCTCCGGCTCACTCTCAATCATGCCTCCCGGCTCAGTCCTGGACCCCGCCCCCAACTCACTCACGGTCACCGCCCCCGTGCCCCCGTCTCACGTCCTAACACCTCACCCGGCACACTCCTGGACACTGCCCCAGGTTCACTCCTGGGCACCGCCCCCAGCTCACACCATGAACGACCCGGCTCACTCCATGACGGACCCGGCTCACTCGATGAACGACCCGGCTCACTCCCGGACACCGCCCTCGGCTCACACACGGACACCACCCCCGGCTCACACCCAGACACCGCCCCCAGCTCCCACCCGGACACCGCCCCGGGTCACTCCCGGACACCGCCCCTGGCTCACTCCCCGACACCGGCCCCGATTCTCTCCCGGACACTGCCCCCGGCTCACTCCCGGGCTCCGCCCCCGGCTCATTCCCGGACACAACCCCCGGCTCACACCCGGACAGCAGCCCCGGCTCACACACGGACACCGACCCCGGCTCACACCCGGACACTGTCCCGGGTCACAACCGGACACCGCACCCGGCTCACTACTGGACCCCGACCCCGGCTCACTCACGGCTCACTCCTGGACACTGGCCCCGGATCACTCTCAATCATGCCTCCCGGCTCAGTCCCGGACCCCGCCCCCAACTCACTCCCGGTCACCGCCCACATCTCACGCCCTAACACCACACCCGGCACACTCCTGGACACCGCCCCTGGCTCACTCCCCGACACCGGCCCCGATTCTCTCCCGGACACCGCCCCCGGCTCACTCCCGGGCTCCGCCCACGGCTCATTCCCGGACACAACCCCCGGCTCACACCCGGACAGCAGCCCCGGCTCACACACGGACACCGACCCCGGCTCACACCCGGACACCGTCCCGGGTCACAACCGGACACCGCACCCGGCTCACTACTGGACCCCGACCCCGGCTCACTCACGGCTCACTCCTGGACACTGGCCCCGGATCACTCTCAATCATGCCTCCCGGCTCAGTCCCGGACCCCGCCCCCAACTCACTCCCGGTCACCGCCCACATCTCACGCCCTAACACCACACCCGGCACACTCCTGGACACTGCCCCTGGCTCACTCCTAGACACCGCCCCCGGCTCACACCATGAACGACCCGGCTCACTCCATGACCGACCCGGCTCACTCCATGACCGAACTGGCTCACTCCCGGACACCGCCCCCGGCTCACACCATGAACGACCCGGCTCACTCCATGACCGACCTGGCTCACTCCCGGACACCGCCCCCGGCTCACACCCGGACACCGCCCCCGGCTCACACCCGGACACCGCCCCCGGCTCACTCCCGGACACCGCCCCCGGCTCACACCCGGACACTGCCCCCGGCTCACACCCGGACACCGCCCCCGGCTCACACCCGGACACCGCCCCCGGCTCACACCCGGACACCGCCCCCGGCTCACTCCCGGACACCGCCCCCGACTCACTGCCGGACACCGGCCCCGGCTCACTCCCGGACACCGGCCCCGGCTCACTCCCGGACACCGGCCCCGGCTCACTCCCGGACACCGGCCCCCGGCTCACTCCCGGACACCGGCCCCGGCTCACTCCCGGACACCGCCCCCGGCTCACTCCCTGACACCGCCCCTGGCTCACTCCCGGACACCGCCCCCGGCTCACTCCCGGACACCGCCCCCGGCTCACTCCCGGACACCGCCCCCGGCTCACTCCCGGACACCGCCCCCGGCTCACTGCCGGACACCGCCCCCGGCTCACTCCCGGACACTGCCCCCGGCTCACTCCCGGACACCGCCCCCGGCTCACTCCCGGACACCGCCCCCGGCTCACTCCCGGACACCGCCCCCGGCTCACTCCCGGATAGCGCCCCCGGCTTACTCCCGGTCCCCGACACCGCCTCACTCACGGACACTGCCCCCGGCTCACTCCCGGACACCGCCCCCGGCTCACCCCCGGACACCGCCCCCGGCTCCCTCCCGGACACCGCCCCCGGCTCCCTCCCGGACACCGCCCCCGGCTCCCTCCCGGACACCGCCACCGGCTCACTCCCGGACACCGCCCCCGGCTCACTCCCGGACACCGCCCCCGGCTCACACCATGAACGACCCGGCTCACTCCATGACCGACCTGGCTCACTCCCGGACACCGCCCCCGGCTCACACCCGGACACCGCCCCCGGCTCACACCCGGAGACCGCCCCCGGCTCACTCCCGGACACCGCCCCCGGCTCACACCTGGACACCGCCCCCGGCTCACACCCGGACACCGCCCCCGGCTCACTCCCGGACACCGGCCCCGGGTCACTCCCGGACACCGGCTCCGGCTCACTCCCGGACACCGCCCCCGGCTCACTCCCTGACACCGCCCCCGGCTCACTCCCGGACACCGCCCCCGGCTCACTCCCGGACACCGCCCCCGGCTCACTCCCGGACACCGCCCCCGGCTCACTCCCGGACACCGCCCCCGGCTCACTGCCGGACACCGCCCCCGGCTCACTCCCGGACACCGCCCCCGGCTCACTCCCGGACACCGCCCCCGGCTCACTCCCGGACACCGCCCCCGGCTCACTCCCGGATAACGCCCCCGGCTTACTCCCGGTCCCCGACACCGCCTCACTCATGGACACCGCCCCCGGCTCACTCCCGGACACCGCCCCCGGCTCACTCCCGGACACCGCCCCCGGCTCCCTCCTGGACACCGCCACCGGCTCACTCCCGGACACCGCCCCCGGCTCACTCCCGGACACCGCCCCCGGCTCACTCCCGGACACCGCCCCCGGCTCACTCCCGGACACCGCCCCCGGCTCAATCCCGGACACCGGCCCCGGCTCACTCCCGGACACCATCCCCGGCTCTCTCCCGGACACGGCCCCCGGCTCACTCCCGGACACCGCCCCCGGCTCACTCCCGAACACCACCCCCGGCTCACTCCCGGACACCGCCCCCGGCTCACTCCCGGACACCGCCCCCGGCTCACTCCCGGACACCGCCCCCGGCTCACTCCCGGACACCGCCCCCGGCTCACTCCCGGACACCGCCCCCGGCTCACTCCCGGACACCGCCCCCGGCTCACTCCCGGACACCGCCCCCGGCTCACTCCCGGACACCGTCCCCGGCTCTCTCCCGGACACGGCCCCCGGCTCACTCCCGGACACGGCCCCCGGCTCACTCCCGGACACCGCCCACGGCTCACTCCCGGACACCGCCCCCGGCTCACTCCCGGACACCGCCCCCGGCTCACTCCCGGACACCGCCCCCGGCTCACTCCCGGACACCGCCCCCGGCTCACTCCCGGACACCGCCCCGGCTCACTCCCGGACACCGACCCCTGCGCAATCCCGAGCACCGCCCCCTGCGCAATCCCGAACACCGCTCCCGGCTCACTCCTGGACACCGCCCCTGGCTCACTCCCGGACACCGCCCCGGCTCACTCCCGGACACCACCCCTCACCCACACCCGGACACCACCCGCAGCTCACTCCCAGACTGCCCCCGGCTCACTTCTGGTCACGGTCACTGGCTCACTGCCAGACCGCTCCAGGATCACTCCTGGACACCACCCCCGCTCTCTCCCGGACACGGCCCCCTGCTCACTCCCGGACTCCGCCCCCGGCTCAATCCAGTCACCACCCATGGTTCACTCCCAGACACCACCCCCGGCTTGCACCCGCACACTGACCGCGGCTCACTTCCGGACTCCGGTCCCGGCTCACTCACGGACACTGCCCCCGGCTCACTCCCGGTCACTGCCCTCGGCTCACTCCCAGACACCACCCCCGGCTCTCTCCCGGACACCGCCCCCGGCTCACTCCCGGGCACTGCCCCCGGCTCACTCCCGGACACCGTCCCTGGCTCACTTCCGGAATCCGTCCCGGGTCTCAACCGGACATTGCCCCTAGCTCAGTCCCGGACAGCTCCCCCGGCTCAATCACAGTTAACTCCCAGACATCGCCCCCGGCTCACTCCCGGACACCGTCCCCGGCTCACTCCCGGGCTCCGCCCCCGGCTCATTCCCGGACACAACCCCCGGCTCACACCCGGACAGCAGCCCCGGCTCACACACGGACACCGACCCCGGCTCACACCCGGACACCGTCCCGGGTCACAACCGGACACCGCACCCGGCTCACTACTGGACCCCGACCCCGGCTCACTCACGGCTCACTCCTGGACACTGGCCCCGGATCACTCTCAATCATGCCTCCCGGCTCAGTCCCGGACCCCGCCCCCAACTCACTCCCGGTCACCGCCCACATCTCACGCCCTAACACCACACCCGGCACACTCCTGGACACTGCCCCTGGCTCACTCCTAGACACCGCCCCCGGCTCACACCATGAACGACCCGGCTCACTCCATGACCGACCCGGCTCACTCCATGACCGAACTGGCTCACTCCCGGACACCGCCCCCGGCTCACACCATGAACGACCCGGCTCACTCCATGACCGACCTGGCTCACTCCCGGACACCGCCCCCGGCTCACACCCGGACACCGCCCCCAGCTCACACCCGGACACCGCCCCCGGCTCACTCCCGGACACCGCCCCCGGCTCACACCCGGACACCGCCCCCGGCTCACACCCGGACACCGCCCCCGGCTCACACCCGGACACCGCCCCCGGCTCACACCCGGACACCGCCCCCGGCTCACTCCCGGACACCGCCCCCGACTCACTGCCGGACACCGGCCCCGGCTCACTCCCGGACACCGGCCCCGGCTCACTCCCGGACACCGGCCCCGGCTCACTCCCGGACACCGGCCCCGGCTCACTCCCGGACACCGGCCCCGGCTCACTCCCGGACACCGCCCCCGGCTCACTCCCTGACACCGCCCCCGGCTCACTCCCGGACACCGCCCCCGGCTCACTCCCGGACACCGCCCCCGGCTCACTCCCGGACACCGCCCCCGGCTCACTCCCGGACACCGCCCCCGGCTCACTGCCGGACACCGCCCCCGGCTCACTCCCGGACACCGCCCCCGGCTCACTCCCGGACACCGCCCCCGGCTCACTCCCGGACACCGCCCCCGGCTCACTCCCGGACACCGCCCCCGGCTCACTCCCGGATAGCGCCCCCGGCTTACTCCCGGTCCCCGACACCGCCTCACTCACGGACACTGCCCCCGGCTCACTCCCGGACACCGCCCCCGGCTCACCCCCGGACACCGCCCCCGGCTCCCTCCCGGACACCGCCCCCGGCTCCCTCCCGGACACCGCCCCCGGCTCCCTCCCGGACACCGCCACCGGCTCACTCCCGGACACCGCCCCCGGCTCACTCCCGGACACCGCCCCCGGCTCACACCATGAACGACCCGGCTCACTCCATGACCGACCTGGCTCACTCCCGGACACCGCCCCCGGCTCACACCCGGACACCGCCCCCGGCTCACACCCGGAGACCGCCCCCGGCTCACTCCCGGACACTGCCCCCGGCTCACACCTGGACACCGCCCCCGGCTCACACCCGGACACCGCCCCCGGCTCACTCCCGGACACCGGCCCCGGGTCACTCCCGGACACCGGCCCCGGCTCACTCCCGGACACCGCCCCCGGCTCACTCCCTGACACCGCCCCCGGCTCACTCCCGGACACCGCCCCCGGCTCACTCCCGGACACCGCCCCCGGCTCACTCCCGGACACCGCCCCCGGCTCACTCCCGGACTCCGCCCCCGGCTCACTGCCGGACACCGCCCCCGGCTCACTCCCGGACACCGCCCCCGGCTCACTCCCGGACACCGCCCCCGGCTCACTCCCAGACACCGCCCCCGGCTCACTCCCGGATAACGCCCCCGGCTTACTCCCGGTCCCCGACACCGCCTCACTCATGGACACCGCCCCCGGCTCACTCCCGGACACCGCCCCCGGCTCACTCCCGGACACCGCCCCCGGCTCCCTCCTGGACACCGCCACCGGCTCACTCCCGGACACCGCCCCCGGCTCACTCCCGGACACCGCCCCCGGCTCACTCCCGGACACCGCCCCCGGCTCACTCCCGGACACCGCCCCCGGCTCAATCCCGGACACCGCCCCCGGCTCACTCCCGGACACCATCCCCGGCTCTCTCCCGGACACGGCCCCCGGCTCACTCCCGGACACCGCCCCCGGCTCACTCCCGGACACCACCCCCGGCTCACTCCCGGACACCGCCCCCGGCTCACTCCCGGACACCGCCCCCGGCTCACTCCCGGACACCGCCCCCGGCTCACTCCCGGACACCGCCCCCGGCTCACTCCCGGACACCGCCCCCGGCTCACTCCCGGACACCGCCCCCGGCTCACTCCCGGACACCGCCCCCGGCTCACTCCCGGACACCGTCCCCGGCTCACTACCGGACACCGTCCCCGGCTCTCTCCCGGACACGGCCCCCGGCTCACTCCCGGACACCGCCCCCGGCTCACTCCCGGACACCGCCCCCGGCTCACTCCCGGACACCGCCACCGGCTCACTCCCGGACACCGCCCCCGGCTCACTCCCGGACACCGCCCCCGGCTCACTCCCGGACACCGCCCCCGGCTCACTCCCGGACACCGCCCCGGCTCACTCCCGGACACCGACCCCTGCGCAATCCCGAGCACCGCCCCCTGCGCAATCCCGAACACCGCTCCCGGCTCACTCCTGGACACCGCCCCTGGCTCACTCCCGGACACCGCCCCGGCTCACTCCCGGACACCACCCCTCACCCACACCCGGACACCACCCGCAGCTCACTCCCAGACTGCCCCCGGCTCACTTCTGGTCACGGTCACTGGCTCACTGCTAGACCGCTCCAGGATCACTCCTGGACACCACCCCCGCTCTCTCCCGGACACGGCCCCCTGCTCACTCCCGGACTCCGCCCCCGGCTCAATCCAGTCACCACCCATGGTTCACTCCCAGACACCACCCCCGGCTTGCACCCGCACACTGACCGCGGCTCACTTCCGGACTCCGGTCCCGGCTCACTCACGGACACTGCCCCCGGCTCACTCCCGGTCACTGCCCTCGGCTCACTCCCAGACACCACCCCCGGCTCTCTCCCGGACACCGCCCCCGGCTCACTCCCGGGCACTGCCCCCGGCTCACTCCCGGACACCGTCCCTGGCTCACTTCCGGAATCCGTCCCGGGTCTCAACCGGACATTGCCCCTAGCTCAGTCCCGGACAGCTCCCCCGGCTCAATCACAGTTAACTCCCAGACACCGCCCCCGGCTCACTCCCGGACACCGTCCCCGGCTCACTCCCGGACACCGCCCCCGGCTCACTCCTGGACCCCGCCGCCGGCTCACTCCATGACCGACCCGGCTAACTCCCGGACTCCGCCCCCGGTTCACACCCGGACACCGCTCCCGGCTCACACCCGGAAACCGCCCCCGGCTCACTCCCGGACACCGCCCCCGGCTCACTCCCGGACACCGGCCCCGGCTCACTCCCGGAAGCCACCCCTGGATCACTCCCGGGCACCGCCCACGGCTCACTCCCGTACACCGCTCCCGGCTCACTCCCGGACTCCGCCATCGGCACACTCCCGGACACCACCCCCGGACCACTCCCGGACACCGGCCCCGGCTTACTCCTGGACACCACCCCCGGCTCACTGCCAGACACCGTCCCCGGCTCACTCCCGGACACCGGCCCCGGTTCTCTCCCGGACACCGGCCCCGGATCTCTCCCGGACACCGCCCCCGGCTCACTCCCGGACACCGCCCCCGGCTCACTCCCGGACACCGCCCCCGGCTCACTCCCGGACACCGACCCCGGCTCACTCCCGGACACCGATCGCCTCTCACACTCGGACACCGACCCCGGCTCACTCCTGAACCACGTCCCCGGCACACTCATGCTTATCCCTGATCGCTCCAGTTCAATCCCTGACCCCGCATGCGGCTCACTCCAGCACCGCCCAAGGCTCACTCCCGGAACGCCAGCGGCTCACTCCCGGACACCGCCCCCGGATCACTCCCGGACACCGCCCCAGGCTCACTCCCGGACACCGCCCCCGGCTCACTCCCGGACACCACCCCGGCTCACTCCCGGACACCGCCCCTGGCTCACTCCCGGACAACGCCCCCGGCTCACTCCCGGACACCGCCCCCGGTTCACTCCATGACCGTCTCGGACACCGGCCCCGGCTCACTCCCGGACACCGCCCCCGGCTCACTCCCGGACACCGCCCCCGGCTCACTCCCGGACACCGCCCCCGGCTCACTCCCGGATAGCGCCCCCGGCTTACTCCCGGTCCGCGACACCGCCTCACTCACGGACACCGCCCCCGGCTCACTCCCGGACACCGCCCACGGCTCACTCCCGGACACCGCCCCCGGCTCCCTCCCGGACACCGCCACCGGCTCACTCCCGGACACCGCCCCCGGCTCACTCCCGGACACCGCCCCCGGCTCACTCCCGGACACCGCCCCCGGCTCACTCCCGGACACCGCCCCCGGCTCACTCCCGGACACCGCCCCCGGCTCACTCCCGGACACCGTCCCCGGCTCTCTCCCGGACACGGCCCCCGGCTCACTCCCGGACACCGCCCCCGGCTCACTCCCGGACACCGCCCCCGGCTCACTCCCGGACACCGCCCCCGGCTCACTCCCGGACACCGCCCCCGGCTCACTCCCGGACACCGCCCCCGGCTCACTCCCGGACACCGCCCCCGGCTCACTCCCGGACACCGCCCCCGGCTCACTCCCGGACACCGTCCCCGGCTCTCTCCCGGACACGGCCCCCGGCTCACTCCCGGACACCGCCCCCGGCTCACTCCTGGACACCGCCCCCGGCTCACTCCTGGACACCGCCCCGGCTCACTCCCGGACACCGCCCCCGGCTCACTCCCGGACACCGCCCCCGGCTCACTCCTGGACACCGCCCCCGGCTCACTCCCGGACACCGCCCCCGGCTCACTCCCGGACACCGCCCCCGGCTCACTCCCGGACACCGTCCCCGGCTCTCTCCCGGACACGGCCCCCGGCTCACTCCCGGACACCGCCCCCGGCTCACTCCCGGACACCGCCCCCGGCTCACTCCCGGACACCGCCCCCGGCTCACTCCCGGACACCGCCCCCGGCTCACTCCCGGACACCGCCCCCGGCTCACTCCCGGACACCGCCCCCGGCTCACTCCCGGACACCGCCCCCGGCTCACTCCCGGACACCGCCCCCGGCTCACTCCCGGACACGGCCCCCGGCTCACTCCCGGACACGGCCCCCGGCTCACTCCCGGACACCGCCCCCGGCTCACTCCCGGACACCGCCCCCGGCTCACTCCCGGACACCGCCCCCGGCTCACTCCCGGACACCGCCCCCACCTCACTCATGGACACCATCCCCGGCTCACTGCTGGACAGCGCCGCCGGCTCACTCCATGACCGACCCGGCTCACTCCCGGACACCGCCCCCGGCTCACTCCCGGACACCGACCCCTGCGCAATCCCGAGCACCGGCCCCTGCGCAATCCCGAACACCGCTCCCGGCTCACTCCTGGACACCGCCCCTGGCTCACTCCCGGACACCGCCCCGGCTCACTCCCGGACACCACCCCTCACCCACACCCGGACACCACCCGCAGCTCACTCCCAGACAGCCCCCGGCTCACTTCTGGTCACGGTCACTGGCTCACTGCCAGACCGCTCCAGGATCACTCCTGGACACCACCCCCGCTCTCTCCCGGACACGGCCCCCTGCTCACTCCCGGACTCTGCCCCCGGCTCAATCCAGTCACCACCCATGGTTCACTCCCAGACACCACCCCCGGCTTGCACCCGCACACTGACCGCGGCTCACTTCCGGACTCCGGTCCCGGCTCACTCACGGACACTGCCCCCGGCTCACTCCCGGTCACTGCCCTCGGCTCACTCCCAGACACCACCCCCGGCTCTCTCCCGGACACCGCCCCCGGCTCACTCCCGGGCACTGCCCCCGGCTCACTCCCGGACACCGTCCCTGGCTCACTTCCGGAATCCGTCCCGGGTCTCAACCGGACATTGCCCCTAGCTCAGTCCCGGACAGCTCCCCCGGCTCAATCACAGTTAACTCCCAGACACCGCCCCCGGCTCACTCCCGGACACCGTCCCCGGCTGACTCCCGGACACCGCCCCCAGCTCACTCCTGGACCCCGCCGCCGGCTCACTCCATGACCGACCCGGCTAACTCCCGGACTCCGCCCCCGGTTCACACCCGGACACCGCTCCCGGCTCACACCCGGAAACCGCCCCCGGCTCACTCCCGGACACCGCCCCCGGCTCACTCCCGGACACCGGCCCCGGCTCACTCCCGGACGCCACCCCCGGATCACTCCCGGGCACCGCCCACGGCTCACTCCCGTACACCGCTCCCGGCTCACTCCCGGACTCCGCCATCGGCACACTCCCGGACACCGCCCCCGGATCACTCCCGGACACCGGCCCCGGCTCACTCCTGGACACCGCCCTCGGCTCACTGCCGGACACCGTCCCCGGCTCACTCCCGGACACCGGCCCCGGTTCTCTCCCGGACACCGCCCCCGGCTCACTCCCGGACACCGCCCCCGGCTCACTCCCGGACACCGCCCCCGGCTCACTCCCGGACAGCGCCCCCGGCTCACTCCCGGACACCGACCCCGGCTCACTCCCGGACACCGATCGCCTCTCACACCCGGACACCGACCCCGGCTCACTCCTGAACCACGTCCCCGGCACACTCATGCTTATCCCTGATCGCTCCAGTTCAATCCCTGACCCCACATGCGGCTCACTCCAGCACCGCCCAAGGCTCACTCCCGGAACGACAGCGGCTCACTCCCGGACACCGCCCCCGGATCACTCCCGGACACCGCCCCAGGCTCACTCCCGGACACTGCCCCCGGCTCACTCCCGGACACCACCCCGGCTCACTCCCGGACACCGCCCCTGGCTCACTCCCGGACAACGCCCCCGGCTCACTCCCGGACACCGCCCCCGGTTCACTCCATGACCATCTCGGACACTGCCCCCGGTTCACACCCGGACACCGCCCCCGGCTCACTCCCGGACACCGCCCCCGGTTCACTCCATGACCATCTCGGACACTGCCCCCGGTTCACACCCGGACACCGCCCCCGGCTCACTCCCGGACACCGCCCCCGGCTCACTCCCGGACATCGCCCCCGGCTCACTCCCGGATAGCGCCCCCAGATTACTCCCGGTCCGCGACACCGCCTCACTCACGGACACCGCCCCCGGCTCACTCCCGGACACCGCCCCCGGCTCCCTCCCGGACACCGCCCCCGGCTCCCTCCCGGACACCGCCACCGGCTCACTCCCGGACACCGCCCCCGGCTCACTCCCGGACACCGCCCCCGGCTCACTCCCGGACACCGCCCCCGGCTCACTCCCGGACACCGCCCCCGGCTCACTCCCGGACACCGCCCCCGGCTCACTCCCGGACACCGCCCCCGGCTCTCTCCCGGACACGGCCCCCGGCTCACTCCCGGACACCGCCCCCGGCTCACTCCCGGACACCGCCCCCGGCTCACTCCCGGACACCGCCCCCGGCTCACTCCCGGACACCGCCCCCGGCTCACTCCCGGACACCGCCCCCGGCTCACTCCCGGACACCGCCCCCGGCTCACTCCCGGACACCGCCCCCGGCTCACTCCCGGACACCGCCCCCGGCTCACTCCCGGACACCGCCCCCGGCTCACTCCCGGACACGGCCCCCGGCTCACTCCCGGACACCGCCCCCGGCTCACTCCCGGACACCGCCCCCGGCTCACTCCCGGACACCGCCCCCGGCTCACTCCCGGACACCGCCCCCGGCTCACTCCCGGACACCGCCCCCGGCTCACTCCCGGACACCGCCCCCGGCTCACTCCCGGACACCGCCCCCGGCTCTCTCCCGGACACGGCCCCCGGCTCACTCCCGGACACGGCCCCCGGCTCACTCCCGGACACCGCCCCCGGCTCACTCCCGAACACCGCCCCCGGCTCACTCCCGGACACCGACCCCGCCTCACTCATGGACACCATCCCCGGCTCACTGCTGGACAGCGCCGCCGGCTCACTCCATGACCGACCCGGCTCACTCCCGGACACCGCCCCCAGTTCACACCCGGACACCGCCCCCGGCTCACACCCAGACCGCCACCGGCTCACTTCCGGTCACTGTCACTGGCTCACTGCCAGACCACTACCGGATCACTCCCGGACACCACCCCCGGCTCACTCCCGACCACCGCCCCCTGCGCAATCCCGAGCACCGCCCCCTGCGCAATCCCGAACACCGCTCCTGGCTCACTCCCGGACAGCGCCCCTGGCTCACTCCCGGACACCGCCCCGGCTCACTCCCGGACACCACCCCTCACCCACACCCGGACACCACCCGCAGCTCACTCCCAGACAGCCCCCGGCTCACTTCTGGTCACGGTCACTGGCTCACTGCCAGACCGCTCCAGGATCACTCCTGGACACCACCCCCGGCTCTCTCCCGGACACGGCCCCCTGCTCACTCCCGGACTCCGCCCCCGGCTCAATCCAGTCACCACCCATGGTTCACTCCCAGACACCACCCCCGGCTCGCACCCGCACACTGACCCCGGCTCACTTCCGGACTCCGGTCCCGGCTCACTCACGGACACTGCCCCCGGCTCACTCACGGACACCGGCCCCGGCTCACTCCCGGACACCGATCGCGGCTCACACCCAGCCACCGACCCCGGCTCACTCCTGGACCCCATCCCCGGCATACTCACGCTTATCCCTGATCGCTCCAGTTCAATCCTTGACCCCGCACGTGGCTCACTCCTGCACCGCCCAAGGCTCACTCCCAGAACGCCC
The DNA here is from genome assembly GCF_052327205.1 of Somniosus microcephalus. Taxonomy (NCBI): domain Eukaryota; kingdom Metazoa; phylum Chordata; class Chondrichthyes; order Squaliformes; family Somniosidae; genus Somniosus; species Somniosus microcephalus. The sequence continues at coordinate 59,747,757 of NC_140995.1, read as the reverse complement.
ACGGCTCACTCCCGGACACCGCCCCCGGCTCACTCCCGGACACCGCCCCCGGCTCACTCCCGGACACCGCCCGAGGCTCACTCCCGGACACCGCCCCCGGCTCACTCCCGGACACCACCCCCGGCTCACTCCCGGACACCGCCCCCAGCTCATTCCCGGACACCGCCCCCTGCTCACTGCCGGACACCGCACCCGGCTCACTCCCGGACACCACCCCCGGCGCCCTCCCGGACACCACCCCCGGCTCCCTCCCGGACACCGCCCCCCCGGCACACTCCCGTACACCGCCCCCGGCTCACTCCCGCACACCGCCCCGGCTCACTCCCGGACACCGCCCCCGGCTCACTCCCGGACACCGCCCCCGGCTCACTCCCGGACACCGCCCCCGGTTCTCTCCCGGACACCGCCCCCGGCTCACTCCCAGAAACCGCCCCCGGCTCACTCCCGGACACCGCCCCCGGCTCACTCCCGGACACTGCCCCCGGCTCACTCCCCGACAGCGCCCCCGGCTCACTCCCGGCCACTGACCATTGCACACTCCAGGACACCGACCCTGGTTCATTCCCGGACACCGGCCCCGGCTCACTCACGGACACCGACCCCGGCTCACTCCCGGACACCGATCGCGGCTCACTCCCGGTCACCGACCCCGGCTCACTCCGGGACCCCGTCCCCAGCAGACTCACGGCTTGTCCCTGATCGCTACAGTTCAATCCCTGACCCCGTACGCGGCTCACTCCTGTACCGCCCAAGGCTCACTCCCGGAACACCAGCGGCTCACTCCGGGACACCGCCCCCATCTCACGCCCTAACACCACACCCGACACACTCCTGGACACTGCCCCTGGCTCACTCCCGGACACCGCCCCCGGCTCACTCCTGGACACCGCCCCCGGCTCACTCCCGCACCCCCTCCCCCTGCTCACTACCGGTCAACCCCCTCGGCTCACTCCCAGACACCGCCCCCGGCTCACTCTCGGACACCGACCCCGGTTCACTCCCGCTCATCGGCACCGGCTCACTCCCGGACACCGTCCCGGGTCACAACCGGACACCGCCCCCGGCTCACTCCTGGGCCCGAACCCCGGCTCACTCACGGCTCACTCCTGGACACCGGCCCCGGCTCACTCTCAATCATGCCTCCCGACTCAGTCCCGGACCCTGCCCCCAACTCACTCCTGGTCACCGCCACCGGATCACGCCCTAACACCACACCCGGCACACTCCCGGATACTGCCCCCGGCTCACTCCAGTACACCGCCCCCGGCTCACTCCATGAACGACCTGGCTCACTGCATGACCGACCCGGCTCACTCCATGACAGACCCGGCTCACTCCCGGACACCGCCCCCGGCTGACACCCAGACACCGCCCCCGGCTCTCTCCCGGACACCACCCCCGGCTCACTCCCGGACACCGCCCCCGGCTCACCCCCGGACACCGCCCCCTGCTCACTCCCAGACACCACCCCAGGTTTATTACCGGACACGCCCCCGGCTCACTCCCGGACACCGACCCCGGCTAACTCCCGGACACCGACCCCGGCTCACTCCTGGACCCCGTCCCTGGCACACTTCTGGCTTATCCCTGATCGCTCCAGTTCAATCCCTGACCCCCCACCCGGCTCACTCCTGCACCGACCAAGGCTCACTCCCGGAACGCCAGTGGCTTACTCCTGGACAGCCAACAGCTCACGCTCGGACCCTGCCCCGGCTCAATCCCGGACCCCGCCATCGGCTCACTCCCAGAAACCGACCCGGCTCAATCCCGGACACCGCCCCCGGCTCACTCACTGACACCGCCCCCGGCTCAATCCCGGACACCGCCCCCAACTCACACCCGGACACCGCACCCGGATCACTCCCGGACACCGCCCCCGGGTCACACCCAGACACCGCCCCTGGCTCACTCACGGGCACCGCCCCCTGCTCACTCCCGGACACCGCCCCCGGCTCACTCCCAGAAACCGACCCAGCTCAATCCCGGACACCGCCCCTGGCTCACTCACTGACACCGCCCCCGGCTCAATCCCGGACACCGCCCCCGACTCACACCCGGACACCGCACCCGGCTCACTCCCGGACACTGCTGCCGGCTTACTCCCGGACACCGCCCCCTGGCTCACTCCCGGACACTGCCCCCGGCTCAGTCCTGGGCACCGCCCCCGGCTCAGTCCCGGGCACCGCCCCCGGCTCACCCCCAGACACCGTCCCGGCTCACCCCTGGACACCGCCCCCGGCTCACTCCCGGACACCGCCCCCGGCTCACTCTGGACACCGCCTGATGTAAGAAAAGGAGACTGACCATCAAGTAACTTTAAAGTAAGCTTTAAGTAACTTATAAACACACTATATACAAGAGAGGTCTTTACCATGCCTCTGGTAGAAGCCTCCCACAATACTGAACAGACCAGTATTTATACCAGTCCAACAGGAAGTGACATTTACAGGAAGTGAGGTATGTACACAGTTCATAGTTCATAGTTCATAGTTCACAGGAAGTGATGACATAACTTCCCGGAAGTTAGCATTTTTATCACATTCTTCCCTCCTGCAGGATTAGGAGGCTGTGGTCTACCTTTTGGTCCGCAGCCGCCGAACAAGGAAGAGTCGTACCCGTTTGGATTCCCGTCGTAGAGGGTCGCTGGTCCGCTTACATGCGGTTGGCCATTGGTCAGAGTCTGTGTGGCCTGGATTGCCCTGTGAAGGGTCGGGGAGATCATGGCTTCGAGTGCGAGCCCCAATAGGTTCAAAGTCGGACTGCCTCTGTTCAGAGGGAGGTGCAGAGCTGGTCTGTGGCGGATCAGTACTTTCATGCACGGTACTGGGAGGGTCGCAACCTTGAGCACGGGGTTCTGCCGGCACCAAGCTAGTTGGTGTCCGATCAGGATCCTGGAGAGGGGTACCCGATAGGTCCCAAGAGTTTCCTGGTGAAATGCCATCACCCGATGTCCCACTAGGTCCTGGTGGGCAGGGAGCCAGATCCCGTAATGATACGGTAGATTCTCGGCCGTCGGAATATCGTATGTTTGCATAGGTGGGGTTGGCATCGGTTAGTTCGACCTCGTCTACAAGAGGGTCATTTTTAGACGTCCGAACGTATCTTCGGAGTAATACAGGTCCAGGAGTAGTTAGCCATGACGGGAGTGATGTTCCATGAGATGAGCGACGCTGGAATCCAAAGAACCGCTCATGAGGTGTAGTATTTGTGGCTGTAGAAAGCAGGGACCGTATAGAGTGCAATGCATCCGGAAGCACTGTTTCCCATTGCTGGTCTGGTAGGCCCCGAGATCTTAAAGCGAGACGTACGGAATTCCAGATGATACCGTTATACCTCTCTACCTGCCCATTTCCGATGGGATGGTATGGTGTTGTTTTGCTTGCAGCAATTCCCCGTTCTGAGAGGTAGTCCTTGAGTTCCCTTGACATAAAGGATGGACCCCGGTCTGAGTGAATATAAGCCGGCATGCCACAGAGAGAAAATACCTGCTCAAGGCAGCAGATTACTGTGGACGCCAGCATATTGGAGCAGGGGAAGGCAAACGGAAAACGTGAATATTCGTCGATCATGGTGAGCAAATATGTGTTCCGAGTTGAAGAGGGCACTGGGCCCTTAAAATCGATGCTAAGTCGTTGCATCGGTTGGGTTGCATGTATGAGTATACCATCTGAGGGGCGGAAGAACTGAGGTTTTAATTCCGCACAAAGCCGGCATTCTGAGCATATTTTCTTTACATCTCCAGTGGAAAAAGGGAGATTCCGTGATCGTACGAAATGTAGCATGCGCGTAACGCCAGGATGACACAAACCATTGTGGACATCCATGAGAGTGGAGGATGACATAGTGGAGCAGAATGCCCGTGTGAGGGTGTCCGGGGCCACATTCTCCTTGCCAGGCCGATAGAGAATGGTATAACCAAAAGAGGCCAGTTCCATCCTCCAAAGTTGTATTTTATTATTCTTAATTTTGGTTCGTTTTCGATTATCGAGCATGAAGGCGACTGATCGTTGGTCCGTGATCAATGTAAAGTGCTGGCGAGCTAGAAAATGGTTCCACTTCCGTACTGCCTCTATGATGGCTGTGGCTTCTTTCTCAACCGGAGGATAATGTAGCTCGGCACCTTGTAAGGTCCTGGACATAAATGCTACAGGACGACCTTCCTGATTCAGAGTAGCCGAGATCGCCACCTCCGAGGCATCACATTCAACCACGAAAGGGAGATTCTCATCGATGGAGTGAAGAGCCGCTTTCTCCAACTGTTTTTTGAGAAGGTTAAAGGCTGCAACAGCCGCTGTTCCCAGTGGAAATGATCTAGCATGCAGCAAGGGTTGGATTTTGTCCGAAAAATGAGGAATCCATTTAGCGTAGTATGCAAACAGACCGAGAGCCCGACGTAAAGAAGCCGGATTCTTAGGTGACGGGAGCTCTTGGAGCGGGCGAAGTCTTTCTGGGTCTGGCTTAATGATACTATTGCCTACGCAGTAGCCAAGGATGTTGATGGTCGGTTGCGACTCAACAGATTTGGATTCATTCAGGGTCAAATTACGGCGATGGAGGGCATCCCGAAATTTTTGGAGGTTGGAGTCGTGTTCCTGTTGATCGTGACCTGCAATGGTAATGTTATCAAGATAGGGAAAAGTGTCCCTTAGGTTTTCCTGCTTAACCAGGCCATCCATTGCCCGTTGAAAGACAGCCACTCCATTAGTAACCCCGAATGGGAGGCGACGAAATTGGTACAGCCGTCCATTAGCCTCAAAGGCTGTGTACTGCTTATCTGAGACCTTCAAGGGTAACTGATGATAGGCACTTTTTAAATCGTAAGTTGAGAACACTTTGTATTCGGCCAGTTTATTAACCATATCATCAATGCGTGGCAATGGGTAGGCGTCCAAGTCGGTATATTGATTGATGGTTTGCGAATAATCGATGCATAGTCGCTGTTTGTGAGGTTTTAGAGGGTTCTTGACAATGACGACTTGAGCCCGCCAGGGCGACGAACATGGTTCAATGATATCCTCTGCTAGAAGTCGAGAGATTTCAGCCGCAATAAAAGATTGGTCTCCCTGATTAAAGCGCCGCGATTTCGTTATTATCGGTTGGCATTGAGGCGGAATACTGGCAAATAATGAGGGTTCATCAAGTGAAGCTGCTGATAATGCACAAAATGGTAATTTAGATGGTATATTAGAAATAGTAAGTCCGGGTTTGGATCCACCAAACTCAATGGTGAGTTTCTTATGCTGTTTTTGGAAGTCCAGCCCTAAGAGGAGATCACTACATAAGTCTTTGAGCACTGAAAGTCGGGTGGAGGGATACATACGACCATGAAGTGTCATATCAACAACACAAAAGCCGGAGATTCTGGTATTAAGTGATGACTGGGCCATCGCAATTGCCTGGTCCGATGGGAAGACATGTAGTTTCAATTTCGCAACAATCTGTTCCTTAATGAAACTATCAGTACTTCCTGAGTCAATTAAGGCATCTAAGGTATGCCCTTTAATTGAAATTTTTGTGGCTGCCTGAGACAGGTTCTGTGGGCAAGCAGCTGTAATTGGTGTCGTTGCACAGAGAGTGGCTAAAACTCTCGGTGTGCTTCTTCGGGAGAGAGCTCGAGAGGAAGCTTGATAGGTCCTAGCTGGAGCATCTTGATAGGCCCTAATTGGGGCAGCTCGGTAGGCCTTAGCTGGATTGGCCCTCGTAGAGGCCCTTGATAGGCAAACTTTAGCAAAGTGTCCTTTTTTCCCGCAATAACTGCAGATTGCATTGCGAGCAGGGCAGGTTTTCCTAGGGTGAAAAGCATCTCCACAAAAGAAGCATTCCTTCCTAGATTGCCAAGAGGCTGCTAAAGTGGGGTCGTCCTCCTCTTCTTCATCAGAATTATCAGAATTAGATTCCCCCATGATAGGGTTCACCTGAGACCGCTTGAATTGTCTGGTTGCAGCTACAGCAGCAGATCGAGATCTGGGCAGCTGATAGAGGTCTGCATTTCTCTTTGCCAAATCCAGTGAACAAGGTAGGTCAAAAGCTTTTTGTAGCTCAAGTGTTTTACTTTCTAGTAGACGCTGGCGTATAAATGGAGAGGCAATCCCGCAGATGAAAGCATCACGAATCATTTCTTGGCGGTACAGCTCAGCTGAGGCTGCCTGAAAGTTACAATCTACGCTGAGCCTGCGAAGTTCTTGCAGGAATTCGTCAATTGATTCCCCTGGCCCTTGTCGGGCTGTGGCCAGTAGATGTCTAGCATAGACCTCATTTGGGGTCTTCGCATACAGTTTCTTAAGTGCCCGAATCACCTCTTCGTAATTATCCCATTCATCAACATATTCGAACACTTTTGGGGTCACATAATTGACAAGTATCTTCAATTTAGCAGGAGCATCCACTTTACATTCATCCAGAAAATTCTCAAAAGTACGATACCAATGCTTCCATACCCTGCCAGCTGCTGGTGTATTCGGGTCCAAGTCCAGACGAATAGGTCTAAGGATTTTATCCATGATGGGTGGTTCCCTGGATCCTTAACTTCCGAGTTTGTCTGAAGGTCTAGTATTTGTCAGTGTAAATACTAAGTTACTTAAATTGATGTAAGAAAAGGAGACTGACCATCAAGTAACTTTAAAGTAAGCTTTAAGTAACTTATAAACACACTATATACAAGAGAGGTCTTTACCATGCCTCTGGTAGAAGCCTCCCACAATACTGAACAGACCAGTATTTATACCAGTCCAACAGGAAGTGACATTTACAGGAAGTGAGGTATGTACACAGTTCATAGTTCATAGTTCACAGGAAGTGATGACATAACTTCCCGGAAGTTAGCATTTTTATCACACCGCCCACGTCTCACTCCCGCACTCCGACACCGGCTCACACCCGGACACCGTCCCAGGTCACAACCGGACACCGACCCCGGCTCACTCCAGGACGCTGCCCCCGGCTCACTCACTGACGCTGCCCCCGCTCAATCCCGGACACCGCCCCCGGCTCACACCCGGACACCGCCCCTGGATCACACCCGGACACCGCCCCCGGCTCACTCCCGGACACCACCCCCGGCTCACTCCCGGACACCGCCCCCGGTTCACTCCCGGACACCGCCCCCGGCTCACTCCCGGACACCGCTCCAAACGCATTCCCGGACCCCGCCCCCGGCTCACACCTGGACCCCGACCCCGACTCACTCAGTTCACTCCCGGACACCAGTCCTGGCTCACTCTCAATCACGCCTCGCGGCTCACTCCCGGACCCCGCCCCCAACTCATTCCCAGGCACCGCCCCCGGCTCACACCCTGACATCACACATGGCACATTGCGGGACACTGCCCCCATCTCACTCACCGACACCGTCCCGGCTCACTCCCGCACACCGACCGCGGCTTACTCTCGGACACCATCCCGGGTCACAACCGCACATTGCCCCTTGCTCAGTCTCGGACACCTCCCCCTGCTCAATCACAGTTCACGCCCAGACACCGCCCCCGGCTCACTCCCGGATACCGTCCCGGCTCACTCCCGGACACCGCCCCCGGCTCACTAACGGACACCGCCCCTGGCACACTCACAGGCACTGCCCCCGGCTCACTCCCGGACACCGCCCCCGGCTCACTCCCGGGCACCGCCCCCGGCTCACTCCCGGATACCGCCCCCGGCTCACTCCCGGATAACGTCCCGGCTCACTCCCGGACACCGCCCCCAACTCACTCCCGGGCACCCCCCCGGCTCACAGCGTGACACTACACCCGGCACATTCCCAGACACTGCCCCCGGCTCACTCGCCGACACCGTCCCGGCTCACTCCCGCACACCGACCCCGGCTCACTCCCGGACACCGCCCCCAGCGCACTCCTGGACCCCATCCCCGGCACACTCACGGCTTATCCCTGATAGCTCCAGTTCAATCCCTGACCCCGCACCCAGCTCACTCCTGCACCACCCAAGGCTCACTCTCGGAACGCTAGCGGCTTACTCCTGGACAGCCAACGGCTCACGCTCAGACCCTGCCCCCAGCTCAATCCCAGACCCCGCCATCGGCTCACTCCCAGAAACCGACCCGGCTCAATCCCGGACAACGCCCCCGGCTCACACCCGGACACCGCCCCCGGCTCACTCACTGAAACTGCCCCCGGCTCAATCCCGGACACCGCCCCCGACTCACACCCAGACACCGCACCCGGCTAACACCCAGACACCGCCCCCGGCTCACTCCCGGACACTGCCGCCGGCTTACTTCGGACACCGCCCCCGGCTCACTCCCGGACACTGCCCCCGCTCAGTCCTGGGCACCGCCCCCGGCTCTGTCCCGGGCTCCGCCCCCGGCTCACCCCCAGACACCGTCCCAGGTCACAACCGGACACCGACCCCAGCTCACTCCAGGACGCTGCCCCCGGCTCACTCACTGACGCTGCCCCCGCTCAATCCCGGACACCGCCCCCGGCTCACACCCGGACACCGCCGCTGGATTACACCCGGACACCGCCCCCGGCTCACTCCCGGACACCACCCAAATCTCACTGCCGCACACCGACACCGGCTCACACCCAGTCACCATCCCAGGTCACAACCGGACACCGACCACAGCTCACTGCAGGGCACCGCCCCCGGCTCACTCCCGGACACTGCTCCAAACACACTCCCGGACTCCGCCCCCGGCTCACACCTGGACCCCGACCCCGGCTCACTCAGCTCACACCCGGACACCGGTCCCGGCTCACTCTCAATCACGCCTCCCGGCTCACTCCCGGACCCCGCCCCCAACTCATTCCCAGGCACCGCCCCCGGCTCACACCCTGACACCACACCCGGCACATTCTGGGACACTGCCCCCCTCTCACTCGCCGACACCGTCCCGGCTCACTCTCGGACACCGTCCCAGGTCACAACCGGACATTGCCCCTAGCTCAGTCTCGGACACCTCCCGCTGCTCAATCACAGTTCACTCCCAGACACCGCCCCCGGCTCACTCCCGGATACTGTCCTGGCTCACTCCTGGACACCGCCCCCGGCTCACTCCTGGACACCACACCCGGCACATTCCTGGACACTGCCCCCGGCTCACTCGCCGACACCGTCCCGGCTCACTCCTGAACACCGCCCCCGGCTCACTCCTGGACCCCATCCCCGGCACACTCACGGCTTATCCCTGATCGCTCCAGTTCAATCCCTGACCCCGCACCCAGCTCACTCCTGCACCACCCAAGGCCCACTCTCGGAACGCTAGCGGCTTACTCCTGGACAGCCAACGGCTCACGCTCAGACCCTGCCCCCAGCTCAATCCCAGACCCCGCCATCGGCTCACTCCCAGAAACCGACCCGGCTCAATCCCGGACAACGCCCCCGGCTCACACCCGGACACCGCCCCCGGCTCACTCACTGACACTGCCCCCGGCTCAATCCCGGACACCGCCCCCGACTCACACCCGGACACCGCACCCGGCTAACACCCAGACACCGCCCCCGGCTCACTCCCGGACACTGCCGCCGGCTTACTTCGGACACCGCCCCCGGCTCACTCCCGGACACTGCCCCCGCTCAGTCCTGGGCACTGCCCCCGGCTCAGTCCCGGGCTCCGCCCCCGGCTCACCCCCAGACACCGTCCCAGGTCACAACCGGACACCGACCCCAGCTCACTCCAGGACGCTGCCCCCGGCTCACTCACTGACGCTGCCCCCGCTCAATCCCGGACACCGCCCCCGGCTCACACCCGGACACCGCCCCTGGATCACACCCGGACACCGCCCCCGGCTCACTCCCGGACACCGCCCCCGGCTCACTCCCGGACACCTCCCCCGGTTCACTCCCGGACACCGCCCCCGGCTCAGTCCCGGATACCGCCCCCGGCTCACTCCCGGACACCGTCCCCGGCTCACTCCCAGACACCGCCCCCGGTCACCCCCGGACACCGCTCCCGGCTCACTCCCGGACACCGCCCCCGGCTCACTTCCGGACACCGCCCCCGGTTCTCTCCCAGACACCGCCACCGGCTCACTCCCGGACACCGCCCCCGGCTCACTCACGGCTTATCCCTGATCGCTCTATTTCAATCCCTGACCACGCATCCGGCTCACTCCTGCACCGCCCAAGGCTCACTCCCGGAACGCCAGCGGCTTACTCCTGGACAGCCAACAGCTCACGCTCGGACCCTGCCCCCGGCTCACACCATGAATGACCCGGCTCACTCCATGACCGGCCTGGCTCACTCCCGGACACCGCCCCCGGCTCACACCCGGACACCGCCCCCGGCTCACACCCGGACACCGCCCCCGGCTCACTCCCGGACACCGCCCCCGGCTCCCTCCCGGACACCGCCACCGGCTCACTCCCGGACACCGCCCCCGGCTCCCTCCCGGACACCGCCCCCGGCTCACTCCAGGTCACCGCCCCCGGCTCACTCCCGGACACCGCCCCCGGCTCACTCCCGGACACCGCCCCTGGCTCACTCCCGGACACTGCCCCCGGCTCACTCCCGGAGAGCGCCCCCGGCTCACTCCCGGACACCGACCCCGGCTCACTCCCGGACACGACCCTGGCTCACTCACGGACACCGCCCCCGGCTCACTCCTGGACACCGCCGCCGGCTCACTCCCGGACAGCGCCCCCAGCTCACTCCCGGACAGCGCACCCGGCTGCCTCCCGGACACGGACCCCGGCTCACTCCTGCACCACCCAAGGCTCACTCCCGGAACGCCAGCGGCTTACTCCTGGACAGCCAACAGCTCACGCTCGGACCCTGCCCCCAGCTCAATGCCGGACCCCGCCACTGGCTCAATCCCAGACACCGCCCCCGGCTAACTCACTGACACCGCCCCTGGCTCACTCTCGGACACTGCCCCCGGCTCACACCCAGACACCGCCCCCGGCTCACACCCGGACACCGCCCCTGACTCACTCCCGTACACCGCCCCGGGCTCACTCCCGGACACCGCCCCCGGCTCACTCCCGGACAGCGACCCCGGCACTCTCCCGGACTCCGCCCCCGGCTCACTCCCATGCACCGCCCCCGGCTCACTCCCGGACACCTCCCCCGGCTCACTCCCGCACACCGCCCCCAGCTCACTCCCGGACACCGACCCCGGCTCACTCCCGGACACCGACCCCGGCTCACTCCTGGACCCCATCCCCAGCACACTCACGGCTTATTCCTGATCGCTCCAGTTCAATCCCTGACCCCGCACCCGGCACACTCCTGCACCGCCCAAGGCTCACTCCCGGAACGCCAGCGGCTTACTCCTGGACAGCCAACAGCTCACGCTCGGACCCTGCCCCCAGCTCAATGCCGGACCCCGCCACTGGCTCAATTCCAGACACCGCCCCCGGCTAACTCACTGACACCGCCCCTGGCTCACTCCCGGACACTGCCCCCGACTCACACCTGGACACCGCCCCCGGCTCACACCCGGACACCGCCCCCGACTCACTCCCAGACACCGCCCCGGGCTCACTCCCGGACACCGCCCCCGGCTCACTCCCGGACAGCACCCCCGGCCCTCTCCCGGACTCCGCCCCCGGCTAACTCCCATGCACCGCCCCCGGCTCACTCCCGGACACTGCCCCCGGCTCACTCCCGGACACCACCCCCGGCTCACTCCCGGACACCGCCCCCGGCTCACTCCCGGACACTGCCCCCAGCTCACTCCCGGACACCGCCCCCGGTTCTCTCCCGAACACCGCCCCCGGTTCTCTCCCGGACACCGCCCCCGGCTCACTCCCGGAAACCGCCCCCGGCTCACTCCCGGACACCGCCCCTGGCTCACTCCCAGTCACCGCCCCCGGCTCACTCCTGGACAGCGCCCCCGGCTCTCTCCCGGACACTGACCTCGGCACACTCCCGGACACCGACCGCGGCTCATTCCCGGACACCGACCCCGGCTCGCTCCCGGACACTGACCCCAGCTCACTCCCGGACAACGATCGCAGCTCACTCCCGGTCACCGTCCCCGGCTCACTCCTGGACTCCGTCCCCGGCACACTCACGGCTTACTCCTGGACGCTGGCCCCGGCTCATTCTCAATCATGCCTCCCGGCTCAGTCCCGGACCCCGCCCCCAACTCACTCCTGGTCACCGCCCCCATCTCACACCCTAACACCACACCCGGCACACTTCTGGATACTGCCCCTGGCACACTCCTGGACACCGCCCCCAGCTCACACCATGAACAAACCGGCTCACTCCATGACCGACCCGGCTCACTCCATGACCGACCTGGCTCACTCCCGGACACCGCCCCCGGCTCACGCCCGGACACCGCCCCCGGCTCCCTCCCGGACACCGCCCCCGGCTCCCTCCCGGACACCGCCCCCAGCTCACTCCCGGTCACCGCCCCCAGCTCACTCCCAGACGCCGCCCCCGGCTCACTCCCGGACACCGCCCCCGGCTCACTCCCGGACAGCTCCCCCGGCTCACTCCCGGACACCGACACCGGCTCACTCCCGGACACCGACCCCGGCTCACTCCCGGACACCGACCCCGGCCAACTCCCGGACACCGATCGCGGGTCACACCCGCACACCGACCCCGGCTCACTCCTGAATCCCGTCCCCGGCACACTCACGCTTATCCCTGATCGCTCCAGTTCAATCCCTGACCCCGCACGCGGCTCACTGCTGCACCGCCCAAGCCTCACTCCCGGAACGCCAGCGGCTTACTCCTGGACAGCCAACAGCTCACGCTCGGACCCTGCCCGCGGCTCAATCCTGGACCCCGCCACCGGCTCACTCGCAGAAACCGACCCGGCTCAATCCCGCACACCGCCCCCGGCTCAGTCCCGGACACCGCCCCCGGCTCACTCCCGGACACCGCCCCCGGCTCACTCCCGGACAGCGCCCCCAGCTCACTCCCGGCCAGCGCACCCGGCTGCCTCCCGGACACGGACCCCGGCTCACTCCCGGACACCGCCCCCGGTTCACACCCGGACACCGCCCCTGGCTCACTCCCGGACACCGCCCCCGGGTCACTCCCGGATACCGCCCCCGGCTCACTCTCGGACACCGGCCCCGGCTCACTGCCGGACACCGGCCCCGGCTCACTCCCGGAATCCGCCATCGGCTCACTCCCGGGTCACAACCGGACATTGCCCCTAGCTCAGTCCCGGACACCTCCCCCGTCTCAATCACAGTTCACTCCCGGACATCGTCCCCGGCTCACTCCCGGACACCGCCCCCGGCTCACTCCCGGACACCGCCCCCGGCTCACTCCCGGACACCGCCCCCGGCTCACTCACGGCTTATCCCTGATTGCTCTAGTTCCATCCCTGACCCCGCACCCGGCTCACTCCTGCACCGCCCAAGGCTCACTCCCGGAACGCCAGCGGCTTACTCCTGGACAGCCCACAGTTCACGCTCGGACCCTGCCCCCGGCTCAATGCCGGACCCCGCCACCGGCTCACTCCCAGAAACCGACCCGGCTCAATCCCAGACACCGCCCCCGGCTCACTCCCGGACTCCGCCCCTGGCTCACTCCCGGACACCGACCCCGGCTCACTCCCGGACACCGACCCCGGCTCACTCCTGGACCCCATCCCCGGCACACTCACGGCTTATTCCTGATCGCTCCAGTTCAATCCCTGACCCCGCACCCGGCACACTCCTGCATCGCCCAAGGCTCACTCCCGGAATGCCAGCGGCTTACTCCTGGACAGCCAACAGCTGATGCTCGGACCCTGCCCCCAGCTCAATGCCGGACCCCGCCACTGGCTCAATCCCAGTCACCGCCCCCGGCTAACTCACTGACACCGCCCCTGGCTCACTCTCGGACACCGCCCCTGACTCACTCCCGTACACCGCCCCGGGCTCACTCCCGGACACCGCCCCCGGCTCACTCCCGGACAGCAACCCCGGCACTTTCCCGGACTCCGCCCCCGGCTCACTCCCATGCACCGCCCCCGGCTCACTCCCGGACACCTCCCCCGGCTCACTCCCGGACACCGCCCCCGGCTCACTCCCGGACACTGCCCCCGGCTCACTCCCGGACACCGCCCCCCGGCTCACTCCCGGACACCGCCCCCGGCTCACTCCCGCACCCCCACCCCGGGCTCACTACTGGTCAACCCACTCGGCTCACTCCCGGGCATCGCCCCCGGCTCACTCCCGCACACCGACACCGGCTCACTCCCGGACACCATCCTGGGTCACAACCGGACACCGCCCCCGGCTCACTCCCGGACACCGCCCCCCGGCTCACTCCCGGACACCGCCCCCCGGCTCACTCCCGGACACCGCCCCCGGCTCACTCCCGCACCCCCACCCCGGGCTCACTACTGGTCAACCCACTCGGCTCACTCCCGGACATCGCCCCCGGCTCACTCCCGCACACCGACACCAGCTCACTCCCGGACACCGTCCTGGGTCACAACCGGACACCGCCCCCGGCTCACTCCTGGACCCCGACCCTGGCTCACTCACGGCTCACTCCTGGACACCGGCTCCGGCTCACTCTCAATCATGCCTCCCGGCTCAGTCCCGGACCCCGCGCCCAACTCACTCCCGGTCACCGCCCCCGTCTCACGCCCTAACACCACACCCGGCACACTCCCGGACACCACCCCCGGCTCACTCCCGGACACCGCCCCCGGCTCACTCCCAGACACCGCCCCCGGCTCACTCCCAGACACCGCCCCCGGCTCACTTCCGGACACCGCCCCTGGCTCACTCCTGGACAGCGCCCCCGGCTCACTCCCGGACACCGACCCAGGCTCCCTCCCGGACACCGACCCCGGCTCACTCACGGACACCGACCCCGGGTCACTCCCGGTCACCGACCCCGGCTCACTCCTGGACCCCATCCCCGGCACACTCACGGCTTATCCCGGATCGCTCCAGTTCAATCCCTGACCCCGCACGCGGCTCACTCCTCTGCCGCCCAAGGCTCACTCCCGGAACACCAGCGGCTCACTCCGGGACACCGCCCCCGGCTCACTCCCGGACACCGCCCCCGGCTCCCTCCCGGACACCGCCACCGGCTCACTCCCGGACACCGCCCATGGCTCACTCCCATACACCGCCCCCGGCTCACTCCCGGACTCCGCCATCGGCTCACTCCCGGACACCGTCCCGGGTCACAACTGGACATTGCCCCTAGCTCAGTCCCAGACACCTCCCCCGTCTCAATCACAGTTCACTCCCAGACATCGTCCCCGGCTCACCCCTGGACACCGCCCCCGGCTCACTCCTGGACACCGCCCCTGGCTCACTCCCGGACACCGCCCCTGGCTCACTCCCGGACACCGGCCCCGGTTCTCTCCCAGACACCGCCCCCGGCTCACTCCCAGACTCCGCCAGCGGCTCACTCCCGGACACCGTCCCGGGTCACAACTGGACATTGCCCCTAGCTCAGTCCCGGACACCTCCCCCATCTCAATCACAGTTCAATCCCGGACATCGTCCCCGGCTCACTCCTGGACACCGCCCCCGGCTCACTCCCGGACACCGCCCCCGGCTCACTCCCGGACACCGCCCCCGGCTCACTCACGGCTTATCCCTGATCGCTCTAGTTCAATCCCTGACCCCGCAACCTGCTCACTCCTGCACCGCCCAAGGCTCACTCCCGGAACGCCAGCGGCTTACTCCTGGACAGCCAACAGCTCACGCTCGGACCCTGCCCCCGGCTCAATGCCGGACCCCGCCACCGGCTCACTCCCAGAAACCGACCCGGCTCAATCCCAGACACCGCACCCGGCTCACTCCCGGACACCGCCCCTGGCTCACTCCCGGACACCGCCCCGGGCTCACTCCCGGACACCGCCCCCGGCTCAATCACGGACACCACCCCCGGCTCACTCCCGCACCCCCACCCCCGGCTCACTACTGGTCAACCTACTCGGCTCACTCCCGGACATCGCCCCCGGCTCACTCTTGGACACCGACCCCGGCTCACTCCCGCACACCGACACCGGCTCACTCCTGGACACCGTCCTGCGTCACAACCGGACACCGCCCCCGGTTCACTCCTGGACCCCGACCCCGGCTCACTCACGGCTCACTCCTGAACACCGGCTCCGGCTCACTCTCGATCATGCCTCCCGGCTCAGTCCCGGACCCCGCTCCCAACTCACTCCCAGTCACCGCCCCCGTCTCACACCCTAACACCACACCCGGCACACTTCTGGACACTGCCCCAGGCTCACTCCATGACGGACCCGGCTCACTCCATGACCGACCCGGCTCACTCCCGGACACCGCCCTCGGCTCACACCCGGACACCGCCCCCAGCTCACACCCGGACACCGCCCCCGGCTCACTCCCGGACACCGCCCCCGGCTCCCTCCTGGACACCGCCCCCGGCTCACTCCCAGACACCGCCCCCGGCTCACTCCCGGACACCGCCCCCGGCTCACTCCCGGACTCCGCCATCGGCTCACTCCCGGACACCGTCCCGGGTCTCAACTGGACATTGCCCCTAGCTCAGTCCCGGACACCTCCCCCGTCTCAATCACAGTTCACTCCCGGACATCGTCCCCGGCTCACTCCTGGACACCGCCCCCGGCTCACTCCCGGACACCGCCCCCAGCTCACTCCCGGACACCGCCCCGGCTCACTCACGGCTTATCCCTGATCGCTCTAGTTCAATCCCTGACCCTGCAACCGGCTCACTCCTGCACCACCCAAGGCTCACACCCGGAACGCCAGCGGCTTACTCCTGGACAGCCAACAGCTCACGCTCGGACCCTGCCCCCGGCTCAATGCCGGACCCCGCCACTGGCTCACTCCCAGAAACCGACCCGGCTCAATCCCAGACACCGCACCCGGCTCACTCCCGGACACCGCCCCGGGCTCACTCCCGGACACCGCCCCCAGCTCAATCACGGACACCACCCCAGGCTCACTCCCGCACCCCCACCCCCGGCTCACTACTGGTCAACGCACTCGGCTCACTCCCGGACATCGCCCCCGGCTCACTCTTGGACACCGACCCTGGCTCACTCCCGCACACCGACACCGGCTCACTCACGGCTCACTCCTGGACACCGGCTCCGGCTCACTCTCGATCATGCCTCCCGGCTCAGTCCTGGACCCCGACCCAAACTAACTCCCAGTCACCGCCCCCGTCTCACACCCTAACACCACACCCGGCACACTTCTGGACACTGCCCCAGGCTCACTCCATGATGGACCCGGCTCACTCCATGACCGACCCGGCTCACTCCCGGACACCGCCCTTGGCTCACACCCGGACACCGCCCCCAGCTCACACCCGGACACCGCCCCTGGCTCACTCCCGGACACCGCCGCTGGCTCCCTCCCGGACACCGCCCCCGGCTCACTCCCGGACACCGCACCCGGCTCACTCCCGGACACCGGCCCCGGTTCTCTCCCGGACACCGCCCCCAGCTCACTCCCGGACACCGCCCCCGGCTCATTCCTGGACACCGACCCCGGCTCACTCCCGGACACCGTCCCGGGTCACAACCGGACACCGCCCCCGGCTCACTCCTGGACCCCGACCCTGGCTAACTCACGGCTCACTCCTGGACACTGGCCCCGGATCACTCTCAATCATACCTCCTGGCTCAGTCCCGGACCCCGCCCCCAACTCACTCCCGGTCACCGCCCCCATCTCACGCCCTAACACCACACCCGGCACACTCCTGGACACTGCCCCTGGATCACTCCGGGACACCGCCCCCGGCTCACACAGCGAACGACCCGGCTCACTCCATGACCGACCTGGCTCACTCCCGGACACCGCCCCCGGCTCACACCCGGACACCACCCCCGGCTCACACCCGGACACCGCCCCCGGCTCACTCCCGGACACCGACCCGGCTCCGTCCCGGACACCGCCACCGGCTCACGCCCGGACACCGCCCCCGGCCCACTCCCAGACACCGACCGCGGCTCACTCCCGGTCACCTCCCCCGGCTCACTCCCGGACACCGCCCCCGGCTCACTTCCGGACACCGCCCCTGGCTCACTCCTGGACACTGCCCCCGGCTCACTCCCGGAAAGCGCCCCCGGCTCACTCCCGGACACCGACCCTGGCTCACTCCCGGACACGACCCTGGCTCACTCACGGACACCGCCACCGGCTCACTCCTGGACACCGCCGCCGGCTCATTCCATGACCGACCCGGCTCTCTCCCGGGCACCGCCCCCGGTTCATCCCCGGACACCGCTCCCGGCTCACACCCGGAGACCGCCCCCGGCTCACTCCTGGACACCGCCCCCGGCTCACTCCCGGACACCGCCTCCGGCTCACTCCCGGACACCGGCCCCGGCTCACTCCCAGACGCCGCCCCCGGCTCACTCCCGGACACCGCCCCGGGTCACAACCGGACATTGCCCCTAGCTCAGTCTCGGACACCTCCCCCGTCTCAATCACAGTTCACTCCCGGACATCGTACGCGGCTCACTCCCGGACACCGCCCCCGGCTCACTCCCGGATACCGCCCCTGGCTCACTCCCGGACACCGCTCCCGGCTCACTCACGGCTTATCCCTGATCACACTAGTTCAATCCCTGACCCCGCACCCGGCTCACTCCTGCACCACCCAAGGCTCACTCCCGGAACGCCAGCGGCTTAATCCTGGACAGCCAACAGCTCAGGCTCGGACCCTGCCCCCGGCTCAATGCCGGACCCCGCCACCGGCTCACTCCCAGAAACCGACCCGGCTCACTCCCGGACACCGCACCCGGCTCACTCCCGGACACCGCCCCCTGCTCACTCCCGGACACCGCCCCCGGCTCACTCCCGGACACCGCCCCCGGCTCACTCCCGGACACCGCCCCCGGCTCACTCCCGGACACCGCCCCCGGCTCACTCCCGGACATCGCCCCGGCTCACTCCCGGACACCGCCCTCGGCTCAATCACGGACACCGCCCCTGGCTCACTCCCGCACCCCCACCCCCGGCTCACTGCTGGTCAACCCCTCGGCTCACTCCCGGACATCGCCCCCGGCTCACTCTTGGACACTGACCCCGGCTCACTCCCGCACACCGACACCGGCTCACTCCCGGACACCGTCCTGGGTCACAACCGGACACCGCCCCCGGCTCACTCCTGGACCCCGACCCCGGCTCACTCACGGCTCACTCCTGGACACCGGCTCCGGCTCACTCTCAATCATGCCTCCCGGCTCAGTCCTGGACCCTGCCCCCAACTCACTCCCGGTCACCGCCCCTGTGCCCCCGTGTCACGCCCTAACACCTCACCCGGCACACTCCTGGACACTGCCCCAGGCTCACTCCTGGACACTGCCCCAGGCTCACTCCTGGACACCGCCCCGGCTCACACCATGAACGACCCGGCTCACTCCATGACTGACCCGGCTCACTCCCGGACACCGCCCTCGGCTCACACCCGGACACCGCCCCCGGCTCACACCCAGATACTGCCCCCGGCTCACTCCCGGACACCGCCCCTGTCTCACTCCCTGACACCGGCCCCAGTTCTCTCACGGACACCGCCCCTGGCTCACTCCCGGACACGGCCCCCGGCTCATTCCCAGACACCACACCCAGCTCACACCCGGACAGCGCCCCCGGCTCACACCCGGACACCGACCCCGGCTCACTCCCGGACACCGTCCCGTGTCACAACCGGACACTGCCCCCGGCTCACTCCTGGACCCCGACCGCGGCTCACTCACGGCTCACTCCTGGACACTGGCCCCGGATCACTGTCAATCATGCCTCCCGATTCAGTCCCGGACCCCGCCCCCAACTCACTCCCGGTCACCGCCCCCATCTCACGCCCTAACACCACACCCGGCACACTCCTGGACACTGCCCCTGGCTCACTCCTGGACACCGCCCCCGGCTCACACCATGAACGACCCGGCTCACTCCATGACCGACCTGGCTCACTCCCGGACACCGCCCCCGGCTCACAACCGGACACCGCCCCCGGCTCACTCCCGGACACCGCCCCCAGCTCACTCCTGGACACCGTCCCCGGCTCCCTCCCGGACACCGCCACCGGCTCACTCCCGGACACCGCCCCCGGCTCACTCCCGGTCACCGCCCCCGGCTCACTCCCGGACACCGCCCCCGGCTCACTCCTGGACACCGCCCCCGGTTCTCTCCCGGACACCGCCCCCGGTTCTCTCCCGGACACCTCCCCCGGCTCACTCCCGGACACCGCCCCCGGCTCACTCCCGGACACCGCCCCCGCCTCACTCCCGGACACCGAACTCGGCTCACTCCCGGACACCGCCCCCGGCTCACTCCCGGACAGCGCTCCCGGACACCGACCCCGGCTCACTCCCGGACACCGACCGCGGCTCACTCACGGACACCGACCCGGCACACTCCTGGACACCGATTGCGGCTCACACCCGGCCACCGACCCCGGCTCACTCCTGGACCCCGTCCCCGGCACACTCACGCTTATCCCTGATCGCTCCAATTCAATCCCTAACCCCCCACGCGGCTCACTCCTGCACCGCCCAAGGCTCACTCCCAGAACACCAGCGGCTCACTCCCGGACACCGCCCCCGGCTCACTCCAGGACACCGCCCCAGGCTCACTCCCGGACACCGCCCCCGGCTCACTCCCGGACACCGCACACTCCTCACTCCCGGACACCGCCCCCGGCTCACTCCCGGACACCGCCCCCGGCTCCCTCCCGGACACCGCCCCCAGCTCACTCCCGGACACCGCCCCCGGCTCACTCCCGGACACCGCCCCTGGCTCACTCCCGGACACCGCCCCCGGCTCCCTCCCGGACACCGCCCCCGGTTCTCTCCCAGACACCGCCACCGGATCACTCCCGGAAACCGCCCCCGGCTCACTCCCGGACACCGCCATCGGCTCACTCCCGGTCACCGCCCCCGGCTCACTCCTGGACAGCGCCCCCGGCTCTCTCCCGGACACTGACCCCGACTCACTCCCGGACACCGACCGCGGCTCATTCCCGGACCCGACCCCGGCTCACTCCCGGACACCGACCCCGGCTCACTCCCGGACACCGATCGCGGCTCACTCACGGCTTACTCCTGGACGCTGGCCCCGGCTCACTCTCAATCATGCCTCCCGCCTCAGTCCCGGACCCCGCCCCCAACTCACTCCTGGTCACCGCCCCCATCTCACACCCTAACACCACACCCGGCACACTCCTGGACACTGCCCCTGGCACACTCCTGGACACCGCCCCCGGCTCACACCATGAACGACCCTGCTCACTCCATGACTGACCCGGCTCACTCCATGACCGACCTGGCTCACTCCCGGACACCGCCCCCGGCTCACACCCGGACACCGCCCCCGGGTCACTCCCGGACACCGGCCCCGGCTCCCTCCCGGACACCGCCCCCGGCTCACTCCCTGAAACCGCCCCCGGCTCACTCCCGGTCACCGCCACCGGCTCACTCCCGGACACCACCCCAGGCTCACTCCCGGACACCGCCCCCGGTTCTCTCCCGGACACCGCCCCCGGCTCGCTCCCGGACACCGCCCCCGGCTCACTCCCGGACACCGCCCCCGGTTCTCTCCCGGACACCGCCCCCGGCTCACTCCCGGACACCGCCCCAGGCTCACTCCCGGACACCGCCCCCGGTTCACTCCCGGACACCGCCCCCGGCTCACTCACGGACACCGACCCCGGCTCACTCCTGGACCCCGTCCCCGGCACACTCACGGCTTATCCCTGATGGCTCCAGTTCCATCCCAGACCCCGTACCCGGCTCATTCCTGCACCGCCCAAGGCTCACTCCCGGAACGCCAGCGGCTAATTCCTGGACAGCCAACAGCTCACGCTCGGACCCTGCCCGCGGCTCAATCCTGGACCCCGGCACCGGCTCACTCCCAGAACCGACCCGGCTCAATCCTGCACACCGCCCCTGGCTCACTCCCGGACAGCGGCCCCGGCTCACTCCCGGACACCGACCCCGGCTCACTCCCGGACACGACCCCGGCTCATTCACAGACACCGCCCCCGGCTCACTCCTGGACACCGCCGCCGGCTCACTCCATGACCGACCCGGCTCACTCCCGGACACCGCCCCCAGTTGACACCCGTACACTGCCCCCGGCTCACTCCCGGACACCGCCCCCGCCTCACTCCCGGACACCGGCCCCGGATCACTCCCGGACACCGGCCCCGGCTCACTCCCGGACACCGGCCCCGGCTCACTCCCGGACACCGGCCCCGGGTCACTCCCGGACACCGCCCCCGGCTCACTCCCGGACACCGGCCCCGGCTCACTCCCGGACTCCGCCATCGGCTCACTCCCGGGCACCGTCCCGGGTCACAACCAGACATTGCCCCTAGCTCAGTCCCGGACACCTCCCCCGTCTCAATCAAATTTCGCTCCCGGACATCGACCCCGGCTCACTCCCGGACACCGCCCCCGGCTCACTCCTGGACACCGCCCCCGGCTCACTCCCGGACACCGCCCCTGGCTCACTCACGGCTTATCCCTGATTGCTCTAGTTCCATCCCTGCCCCCGCACCGGGCTCACTCCTGCACCGCCCAAGGCTCACTCCCGGAACGCCAGCGGCTTACTCCTGGACAGCCAACAGCTCACGCTCGGATCCTGCCCCCGGCTCAATGCCGGACCCCGCCACCGGCTCACTCCCAGAAACCGACCCGGCTCAATCCCAGACACCGCCCCCGGCTCACTCACTGACACCGCCCCCGGCTCTCTCCCGGACACCGCCCCCGGCTCACTCCCGGGTACCGCCACAGGCTCACTCCCGGACACCGCCCCCGTCTCACTCTCGGACACCGCCACCGTCTCACTCTCGGACACCACACCCGTCTCACTCTCGGACACCGCCCCCGGCTCACTCCCGGACACCGTCCCCGGCTCACTTCCGGAAACCGTCCCGGGTCACAACCGGACATTGCCCCTAGCTCAGCCCCGGACAGCTCCCCCGGCTCAATCACAGTTCACTCCCAGACACCGCCCCCGGCTCACTCTCGGACACCGCCCCCGGCTCACTCCTGGACACCGCCCCCGGCTCACTCCCAGACACCGCCCCCGGCTCACTCCTGGACACCGACCCCGGCTCACTCACGGACACCGACCCTGGCTCACTCACGGACACCGGCCCCGGCTCACTCCCGGACACCGACCCCGGCTCACTCCTGGACCCCATCCACGGCACACTCACGGCTTATCCCTGATCGCTCCAGTTCAATCCCTGACCACGCACCCGGCTCACTCCTGCACTGCCCAAGGCTCACTCCCGGAAGGCCAGCGGCTTACTCCTGGACAGCCAACAGCTCACGCTCGGACCCAGCCCCCAGCTCAATGCCGGACCCCGCCACTGGCTCAAACCCAGACACCGCCCCCGGCTCACTCACCGACACTGGCCCCGGCTCACTCCCGGACACCGTCCCCGGCTCACTCCCGGACACCGCCCCCGGCTCACTCCCGGACACCGCCCCCGGCTCACTCCCGGACACCGCCCCCGGCTCAATCACGGACACCGCCCCCGGCTCACTCCCGCACCCACACCCCGGGCTCACTACTGGTCAACCCCCTCGGCTCACTCCCGGACATTGCCCCCGGCTCACTCTTGGACACCGACCCCGGCTCACTCCCGCACACCGACACCGGCTCACTCCCGGACACCGTCCTGGGTCACAACCGGACACCGCCCCCGGCTCACTCCTGGACCCCGACCCTGGCTCACTCACGGCTCACTCCTGGACATTGGCTCCGGCTCACTCTCAATCATGCCTCCCGGCTCAGTCCCGGACCCCGCCCCCAACTCACTCCCGGTCACCGCCCCCGTCTCACGTCCTAACACCACACCCGGCACACTCCTGGACACTGCCCCAGGCTCACTCCTGGACACCGCCCCCAGCTCACACCATGAACGACCCGGCTCACTCCATGACGGACCCGGCTCACTCCATGACCGACCCGGCTCACTCCCGGACGCCGCCCTCGGCTCACACCCGGACACCGCCCCCGGCTCACACCCGGACACCGCCCCCGGCTCACTCCCGGGCACCGCCCCCGGCTCCCTCTCGGACACCGATCGCGGCTCACACCCGGCCACTGACCCCGGCTCTCTCCTGGACCCCGTCCCCGGCACACTCACGCTTATACCTGATCGCTCCAGTTCAATCCCTGACCCCGCACGCGGCTCACTCCTGCACCGCCCAAGGCTCACTCCCAGAACGACCGCAGCTCACTCCCGGACACCACCCCCGGCTCACTCCCGGACACCGCTCCCGGCTCACTCCCGGACACCGCCCCCGGCTCACTCCCGGACACCGCCCTCGGCTCACTCCCGGACAGCGCCCTCGGCTCACTCCCGGACACCGCCCCCGGCTCACTCCCGGACACTGCCCCCTGCTAACTCCCAGACACCGCCCCTGGCTCACTCCCGGACACCGCCCCAGGTTCTCTCCCGGACACCGCCCCCGGCTCACTCCCGGACACCACCCCCTGCTCACTCCCGGACAGCGCACCCGGCTCACTTCCGGACACCGCCCCCGGCTCCCTCCCCGGCACCGCCACCGGCTCACTCCCGGACACCGCCACCCGGCTCACGCCTGGACACCGCCCCGGCTCACACCCGGACACTGCCCCCGGCTCACTCCCGGACACCGCCCCCGGCTCACTCCCGGACACTGACCCCGGCACACTCCCGGACACCGACCCCGGCTCATTCCCGGACACCGACCCCGGCTCACTCACGGACACCGACCCCGGCTCACTCCCTGACACCGATCGCGGCTCACTCCCGGTCACCGACCCCGGCTCACTCCTGGACCCCGTCCCCGGCACACTCACAGCTTATCCCTGATCGCTCCAGTTCAATCCCTGACCCCGCCCCCCGGCACACTCCCGGACACCGCCCCAGGCTCACTCCCGGACACCGCCCCCGGCTCACTCCCGGACACCACACCCGGCTCACTCCCGGATGCCGCCCCTGGCTCACTCCCGGATACCGCCCCAGGCTCACTTCCGGACACCGCCCCCGGTTCTCTCCCGGACACCGCCCCCGGCTCAATCCCGGACATCGCCCCCGGCTCACTCCCGGACACCGCCCCCGGCTCACTCCCGGACACCGCCCCCGGCTCACTCCCGGACACTGTCCCCGGCTCACTCCCGGACACCGTCCCGGGTCACAACCGGACACCGCCCCCGGCTCACTCCTGGACCACGATCCCGGCTCACTCACGGCTCACTCCTGGACACTGGCCCCGGCTCACTCTCAATCATGCCTCCCGGCGCAGTCCCGGACCCCTCCCCCAACTCACTCCCGGTCACCGCCCACATCTCATGCCCTAACACCACACCCGGCACACTCCTGGACACTGCCCCTGGCTCACTCCTGGACACCGCCCCCGGCTCACTCCATGACCGACCTAGCTACCTCCCGGACACCGCCCCCGGTTCTCTCCCGGACACCACCCCCGGCACACTCCCGGACACCGCCCCCGGCTCACTCCCGGACACCGCCCCCGGCCCACTCCCAGACAGCACCCCCGGCTCACTACCGGACAGTGCCCCCGGCTCACTCCCAGACACCGACCCCGGCTCACTCCCGGACACCGACCCCGGCTCACTCACGGACACCGATTGCGGCTGACACACGGACACCGACCCCGGCTCACTCCTGGACCCCTTCCCCGGCACACTCACGGCTTATCCCTGATCGCTCCAGTTCAATCCCTGACCCCGCACGTGGCTCACTCCTGCACCGCCCAAGGCGCACTCCCGGAATGCCAGCGGCTCACTCCCGGACACCTCCCCCGGCTCACTCCCGGACACCGCCCCAGGCTCACTCCCGGACACCGCCCCCGGCTCACTCCCGGACACCGCCCCCGGCTCACTCACGGACACTGCCCCCGGCTCACTCCCGGACACCGCCCCAGGCTCACTCCTGGACACCGCCCCAGGCTCACTCCCGGACACCGCCCCCGCTTCTCTCCCGGACACCGCCCCCGGCTCACTCACGGACACTGCCCCCGGCTCACTCCCGGACACCGCCCCAGGCTCACTCCTGGACACCGCCCCAGGCTCACTCCCGGACACCGCCCCCGCTTCTCTCCCGGACACCGCCCCCGGCTCATTCCCGGACACCACACCCGGCTCACACCCGGACAGCGCCCCCGGCTCACACCCGGACATCGTCCCCGGCTCACTCCCGGACACCGTCCCGGGTCACAACCGGACACTGCCCCCGGCTCACTCCTGGACCCCGACCCCGGCTCACTCACGGCTCACTCCTGGACACTGGCCCCGGATCACTGTCAATCATGCCTCCCGATTCAGTCCCGGACCCCGCCCCCAACTCACTCCTGGTCACCGCCCCCATCTCACGCCCTAACACCACACCCGGCACACTCCTGGACACTGCCCCTGGCTCACTCCTGGACACCGCCCCCGGCTCACACCATGAACGACCCGGCTCACTCCATGACCGACCTGGCTCACTCCCGGACACCGCCCCCGGCTCACAACCGGACACCGCCCCCGGCTCACTCCCAGACACCGCCCCCGGCTCACTCCCGGACACCGCCCCCGGCTCCCTCCCGGACACCGCCACCAGCTCACTCCCGGACAACGCCCCCAGCTCACTCCCGGTCACCGCCCCCGGCTCACTCCCGGACACCGCCCCCGGCTCACTCCTGGACACCGCCCCCGGTTCTCTCCCAGACACCGCCCCCGGTTCTCTCCCGGACACCTCCCCCGTCTCACTCCCGGACACCGCCCCCGGCTCACTCCCGGACACCGCCCCCGGCTCACTCCCGGACACCGAACTCGGCTCACTCCCGGACACCGCCCCCGGCTCACTCCCGGACAGCGCTCCCGGACACCGACCCCGGCTCACTCCCGGACACCGACCCCGGCTCACTCACGGACACCGACCCGGCTCACTCCTGGACACCGATCGCGGCTCACACCCGGCCACCGACCCCGGGTCACTCCTGGACCCCGTCCCCGGCACACTCACGCTTATCCCTGATCGCTCCAATTCAATCCCTAACCCCCCACGCGGCTCACTCCTGCACCGCCCAAGGCCCACTCCCAGAACACCAGCGGCTCACTCCCGGACACCGCCCCTGGCTCACTCCAGGACACCGCCCCAGGCTCACTCCCGGACACCGCCCCCGGCTCACTCCCGGACACCGCACGCTCCTCACTCCCGGACACCGCCCCCGGCTCACTCACGGACACCGCCCCCGGCTCCCTCCCGGACACCGCCCCCGGCTCACTCCCGGACACCGCCCCAGGCTCACTCCCGGACACCGCCCCTGGCTCACTCCCGGACACCGCCCCCCGGCTCCCTCCCGGACACCGCCCCCGGTTCTCTCCCAGACACCGCCACCGGCTCACTCCCGGAAACCGCCCCCGACTCACTCCCGGACACCGCCCCCGGCTCACTCCCGGTCACCGCCCCCGGCTCACTCCTGGACAGCGCCCCCGGCTCTCTCCCAGACACTGACCCCGACTCACTCCCGGACACCGACCGCGGCTCATTCCCGGACACCGACCCCGGCTCACTCCCGGACACCGACCCCGGCTCACTCCCGGACACCGATCGCGGCTCACTCACGGCTTACTCCTGGACGCTGGCCCCGGCTCACTCTCAATCATGCCTCCCGCCTCAGTCCCAGACCCCGCCCCCAACTCACTCCTGGTCACCGCCCCCATCTCACACCCTAACACCACACCCGGCACACTCCTGGACACTGCCCCTGGCACACTCCTGGACACCGCCCCCGGCTCACACCATGAACGACCCGGCTCACTCCATGACTGACCCGGCTCACTCCATGACTGACCTGGCTCACTCCCGGTCACCGCCCCCGTCTCACGTCCTAACACCACACCCGGCACACTCCTGGACACTGCCCCAGGCTCACTCCTGGACACCGCCCCCAGCTCACACCATGAACGACCCGGCTCACTCCATGACGGACCCGGCTCACTCCATGACCGACCCGGCTCACTCCCGGACGCCGCCCTCGGCTCACACCCGGACACCGCCCCCGGCTCACACCCGGACACCGCCCCCGGCTCACTCCCGGGCACCGCCCCCGGCTCCCTCTCGGACACCGATCGCGGCTCACACCCGGCCACCGACCCCGGCTCTCTCCTGGACCCCGTCCCCGGCACACTCACGCTTATACCTGATCGCTCCAGTTCAATCCCTGACCCCGCACGCGGCTCACTCCTGCACCGCCCAAGGCTCACTCCCAGAACGACCGCAGCTCACTCCCGGACACCGCTCCCGGCTCACTCCCGGACACCGCCCCCGGCTCACTCCCGGACACCGCCCTCGGCTCACTCTCGGACACCGCCCCCGGCTCACTCCCAGACAGTGCCACCGGCTCACTCCCGGACAGCGCCCCCGGCTCACTCCCGGACACCGCCCCCGGCTCAATACCGGACACTGCCCCCTGCTAACTCCCAGACACCGCCCCTGGCTCACTCCCGGACACCGCCCCAGGTTCTCTCCCGGACACCGCCCCCGGCTCACTCCCGGACACCACCCCCTGCTCACTCCCGGACAGCGCACCCGGCTCACTTCCGGACACCGCCCCCGGCTCCCTCCCGGACACCGCCACCGGCTCACTCCCGGACACCGCCACCCGGCTCACGCCTGGACACCGCCCCGGCTCACACCCGGACACTGCCCCCGGCTCACTCCCGGACACCGCCCCCGGCTCACTCCCGGACACTGACCCCGGCACACTCCCGGACACCGACCCCGGCTCATTCCCGGACACCGACCCCGGCTCACTCACGGACACCGACCCCGGCTCACTCCCTGACACCGATCGCGGCTCACTCCCGGTCACCGACCCCGGCTCACTCCTGGACCCCGTCCCCGGCACACTCACGGCTTATCCCTGATCGCTCCAGTTCAATCCCTGACCCCGCCCCCCGGCTCACTCCCGGACACCGCCCCAGGCTCACTCCCGGACACCGCCCCCGGCTCACTCCCGGACACCACACCCGGCTCACTCCCGGATGCCGCCCCTGGCTCACTCCCGGATACCGCCCCAGGCTCACTTCCGGACACCGCCCCCGGTTCTCTCCCGGACACCGCCCCCGGCTCAATCCCGGAAATCGCCCCCGGCTCACTCCCGGACACCGCCCCCGGCTCACTCCCGGACACCGCCCCCGGCTCACTCCCGGACACTGTCCCCGGCTCACTCCCGGACACCGTCCCGGGTCACAACCGGACACCGCCCCCGGCTCACTCCTGGACCACGACCCCGGCTCACTCACGGCTCACTCCTGGACACTGGCCCCGGCTCACTCTCAATCATGCCTCCCGGCGCAGTCCCGGACCCCTCCCCCAACTCACTCCCGGTCACCGCCCACATCTCATGCCCTAACACCACACCCGGCACACTCCTGGACACTGCCCCTGGCTCACTCCTGGACACCGCCCCCGGCTCACTCCATGACCGACCTAGCTACCTCCCGGACACCGCCCCCGGTTCTCTCCCGGACACCGCCCCCGGCACACTCCCGGACACCGCCCCCGGCTCACTCCCGGACACCGCCCCCGGCCCACTCCCAGACAGCACCCCCGGCTCACTACCGGACAGTGCCCCCGGCTCACTCCCGGACACCGACCCCGGCTCACTCCCGGACACCGACCCCGGCTCACTCCCGGACACCGATTGCGGCTGACACACGGACACCGACCCCGGCTCACTCCTGGACCCCTTCCCCGGCACACTCACGGCTTATCCCTGATCGCTCCAGTTCAATCCCTGACCCCGCACGTGGCTCACTCCTGCACCGCCCAAGGCGCACTCCCGGAATGCCAGCGGCTCACTCCCGGACACCTCCCCCGGCTCACTCCCGGACACCGCCCCAGGCTCACTCCCGGACACCGCCCCCGGCTCACTCCCGGACACCGCCCCCGGCTCACTCACGGACACTGCCCCCGGCTCACTCCCGGACACCGCCCCAGGCTCACTCCTGGACACCGCCCCAGGCTCACTCCCGGACACCGCCCCCGCTTCTCTCCCGGACACCGCCCCCGGCTCATTCCCGGACACCACACCCGGCTCACACCCGGACAGCGCCCCCGGCTCACACCCGGACATCGTCCCCGGCTCACTCCCGGACACCGTCCCGGGTCACAACCGGACACTGCCCCCGGCTCACTCCTGGACCCCGACCCCGGCTCACTCACGGCTCACTCCTGGACACTGGCCCCGGATCACTGTCAATCATGCCTCCCGATTCAGTCCCGGACCCCGCCCCCAACTCACTCCCAGTCACCGCCCCCATCTCACGCCCTAACACCACACCCGGCACACTCCTGGACACTGCCCCTGGCTCACTCCTGGACACCGCCCCCGGCTCACACCATGAACGACCCGGCTCACTCCATGACCGACCTGGCTCACTCCCGGACACCGCCCCCGGCTCACAACCGGACACCGCCCCCGGCTCACTCCCAGACACCGCCCCCGGCTCACTCCCGGACACCGCCCCCGGCTCCCTCCCGGACACCGCCACCAGCTCACTCCCGGACAACGCCCCCAGCTCACTCCCGGTCACCGCCCCCGGCTCACTCCCGGACACCGCCCCCGGCTCACTCCTGGACACCGCCCCCGGTTCTCTCCCAGACACCGCCCCCGGTTCTCTCCCGGACACCTCCCCCGTCTCACTCCCGGACACCGCCCCCGGCTCACTCCCGGACACCGCCCCCGCTTCTCTCCCGGACACCGCCCCCGGCTCATTCCCGGACACCACACCCGGCTCACACCCGGACAGCGCCCCCGGCTCACACCCGGACATCGTCCCCGGCTCACTCCCGGACACCGTCCCGGGTCACAACCGGACACTGCCCCCGGCTCACTCCTGGACCCCGACCCCGGCTCACTCACGGCTCACTCCTGGACACTGGCCCCGGATCACTGTCAATCATGCCTCCCGATTCAGTCCCGGACCCCGCCCCCAACTCACTCCCAGTCACCGCCCCCATCTCACGCCCTAACACCACACCCGGCACACTCCTGGACACTGCCCCTGGCTCACTCCTGGACACCGCCCCCGGCTCACTCACGGCTCACTCCTGGACACTGGCCCCGGATCACTGTCAATCATGCCTCCCGATTCAGTCCCGGACCCCGCCCCCAACTCACTCCCAGTCACCGCCCCCATCTCACGCCCTAACACCACACCCGGCACACTCCTGGACACTGCCCCTGGCTCACTCCTGGACACCGCCCCCGGCTCACACCATGAACGACCCGGCTCACTCCATGACCGACCTGGCTCACTCCCGGACACCGCCCCCGGCTCACAACCGGACACCGCCCCCGGCTCACTCCCAGACACCGCCCCCGGCTCACTCCCGGACACCGCCCCCGGCTCCCTCCCGGACACCGCCACCAGCTCACTCCCGGACAACGCCCCCAGCTCACTCCCGGTCACCGCCCCCGGCTCACTCCCGGACACCGCCCCCGGCTCACTCCTGGACACCGCCCCCGGTTCTCTCCCAGACACCGCCCCCGGTTCTCTCCCGGACACCTCCCCCGTCTCACTCCCGGACACCGCCCCCGGCTCACTCCCGGACACCGCCCCCGCTTCTCTCCCGGACACCGCCCCCGGCTCATTCCCGGACACCACACCCGGCTCACACCCGGACAGCGCCCCCGGCTCACACCCGGACATCGTCCCCGGCTCACTCCCGGACACCGTCCCGGGTCACAACCGGACACTGCCCCCGGCTCACTCCTGGACCCCGACCCCGGCTCACTCACGGCTCACTCCTGGACACTGGCCCCGGATCACTGTCAATCATGCCTCCCGATTCAGTCCCGGACCCCGCCCCCAACTCACTCCCAGTCACCGCCCCCATCTCACGCCCTAACACCACACCCGGCACACTCCTGGACACTGCCCCTGGCTCACTCCTGGACACCGCCCCCGGCTCACACCATGAACGACCCGGCTCACTCCATGACCGACCTGGCTCACTCCCGGACACCGCCCCCGGCTCACAACCGGACACCGCCCCCGGCTCACTCCCAGACACCGCCCCCGGCTCACTCCCGGACACCGCCCCCGGCTCCCTCCCGGACACCGCCACCAGCTCACTCCCGGACAACGCCCCCAGCTCACTCCCGGTCACCGCCCCCGGCTCACTCCCGGACACCGCCCCCGGCTCACTCCTGGACACCGCCCCCGGTTCTCTCCCAGACACCGCCCCCGGTTCTCTCCCGGACACCTCCCCCGTCTCACTCCCGGACACCGCCCCCGGCTCACTCCCGGACACCGCCCCCGCTTCTCTCCCGGACACCGCCCCCGGCTCATTCCCGGACACCACACCCGGCTCACACCCGGACAGCGCCCCCGGCTCACACCCGGACATCGTCCCCGGCTCACTCCCGGACACCGTCCCGGGTCACAACCGGACACTGCCCCCGGCTCACTCCTGGACCCCGACCCCGGCTCACTCACGGCTCACTCCTGGACACTGGCCCCGGATCACTGTCAATCATGCCTCCCGATTCAGTCCCGGACCCCGCCCCCAACTCACTCCCAGTCACCGCCCCCATCTCACGCCCTAACACCACACCCGGCACACTCCTGGACACTGCCCCTGGCTCACTCCTGGACACCGCCCCCGGCTCACTCACGGCTCACTCCTGGACACTGGCCCCGGATCACTGTCAATCATGCCTCCCGATTCAGTCCCGGACCCCGCCCCCAACTCACTCCCAGTCACCGCCCCCATCTCACGCCCTAACACCACACCCGGCACACTCCTGGACACTGCCCCTGGCTCACTCCTGGACACCGCCCCCGGCTCACACCATGAACGACCCGGCTCACTCCATGACCGACCTGGCTCACTCCCGGACACCGCCCCCGGCTCACAACCGGACACCGCCCCCGGCTCACTCCCAGACACCGCCCCCGGCTCACTCCCGGACACCGCCCCCGGCTCCCTCCCGGACACCGCCACCAGCTCACTCCCGGACAACGCCCCCAGCTCACTCCCGGTCACCGCCCCCGGCTCACTCCCGGACACCGCCCCCGGCTCACTCCTGGACACCGCCCCCGGTTCTCTCCCAGACACCGCCCCCGGTTCTCTCCCGGACACCTCCCCCGTCTCACTCCCGGACACCGCCCCCGGCTCACTCCCGGACACCGCCCCCGCTTCTCTCCCGGACACCGCCCCCGGCTCATTCCCGGACACCACACCCGGCTCACACCCGGACAGCGCCCCCGGCTCACACCCGGACATCGTCCCCGGCTCACTCCCGGACACCGTCCCGGGTCACAACCGGACACTGCCCCCGGCTCACTCCTGGACCCCGACCCCGGCTCACTCACGGCTCACTCCTGGACACTGGCCCCGGATCACTGTCAATCATGCCTCCCGATTCAGTCCCGGACCCCGCCCCCAACTCACTCCCAGTCACCGCCCCCATCTCACGCCCTAACACCACACCCGGCACACTCCTGGACACTGCCCCTGGCTCACTCCTGGACACCGCCCCCGGCTCACTCACGGCTCACTCCTGGACACTGGCCCCGGATCACTGTCAATCATGCCTCCCGATTCAGTCCCGGACCCCGCCCCCAACTCACTCCCAGTCACCGCCCCCATCTCACGCCCTAACACCACACCCGGCACACTCCTGGACACTGCCCCTGGCTCACTCCTGGACACCGCCCCCGGCTCACACCATGAACGACCCGGCTCACTCCATGACCGACCTGGCTCACTCCCGGACACCGCCCCCGGCTCACAACCGGACACCGCCCCCGGCTCACTCCCAGACACCGCCCCCGGCTCACTCCCGGACACCGCCCCCGGCTCCCTCCCGGACACCGCCACCAGCTCACTCCCGGACAACGCCCCCAGCTCACTCCCGGTCACCGCCCCCGGCTCACTCCCGGACACCGCCCCCGGCTCACTCCTGGACACCGCCCCCGGTTCTCTCCCAGACACCGCCCCCGGTTCTCTCCCGGACACCTCCCCCGTCTCACTCCCGGACACCGCCCCCGGCTCACTCCCGGACACCGCCCCCGCTTCTCTCCCGGACACCGCCCCCGGCTCATTCCCGGACACCACACCCGGCTCACACCCGGACAGCGCCCCCGGCTCACACCCGGACATCGTCCCCGGCTCACTCCCGGACACCGTCCCGGGTCACAACCGGACACTGCCCCCGGCTCACTCCTGGACCCCGACCCCGGCTCACTCCCGGACACCGACCCCGGCTCACTCCCGGACACCGATTGCGGCTGACACACGGACACCGACCCCGGCTCACTCCTGGACCCCTTCCCCGGCACACTCACGGCTTATCCCTGATCGCTCCAGTTCAATCCCTGACCCCGCACGTGGCTCACTCCTGCACCGCCCAAGGCGCACTCCCGGAATGCCAGCGGCTCACTCCCGGACACCTCCCCCGGCTCACTCCCGGACACCGCCCCAGGCTCACTCCCGGACACCGCCCCCGGCTCACTCCCGGACACCGCCCCCGGCTCACTCACGGACACTGCCCCCGGCTCACTCCCGGACACCGCCCCAGGCTCACTCCTGGACACCGCCCCAGGCTCACTCCCGGACACCGCCCCCGCTTCTCTCCCGGACACCGCCCCCGGCTCATTCCCGGACACCACACCCGGCTCACACCCGGACAGCGCCCCCGGCTCACACCCGGACATCGTCCCCGGCTCACTCCCGGACACCGTCCCGGGTCACAACCGGACACTGCCCCCGGCTCACTCCTGGACCCCGACCCCGGCTCACTCACGGCTCACTCCTGGACACTGGCCCCGGATCACTGTCAATCATGCCTCCCGATTCAGTCCCGGACCCCGCCCCCAACTCACTCCCAGTCACCGCCCCCATCTCACGCCCTAACACCACACCCGGCACACTCCTGGACACTGCCCCTGGCTCACTCCTGGACACCGCCCCCGGCTCACACCATGAACGACCCGGCTCACTCCATGACCGACCTGGCTCACTCCCGGACACCGCCCCCGGCTCACAACCGGACACCGCCCCCGGCTCACTCCCAGACACCGCCCCCGGCTCACTCCCGGACACCGCCCCCGGCTCCCTCCCGGACACCGCCACCAGCTCACTCCCGGACAACGCCCCCAGCTCACTCCCGGTCACCGCCCCCGGCTCACTCCCGGACACCGCCCCCGGCTCACTCCTGGACACCGCCCCCGGTTCTCTCCCAGACACCGCCCCCGGTTCTCTCCCGGACACCTCCCCCGTCTCACTCCCGGACACCGCCCCCGGCTCACTCCCGGACACCGACCCCGGCTCACTCCCGGACACCGACCCCGGCTCACTCACGGACACCGACCCGGCTCACTCCTGGACACCGATCGCGGCTCACACCCGGCCACCGACCCCGGCTCACTCCTGGACCCCGTCCCCGGCACACTCACGCTTATCCCTGATCGCTCCAATTCAATCCCTAACCCCCCACGCGGCTCACTCCTGCACCGCCCAAGGCTCACTCCCAGAACACCAGCGGCTCACTCCCGGACACCGCCCCTGGCTCACTCCAGGACACCGCCCCAGGCTCACTCCCGGACACCGCCCCCGGCTCACTCCCGGACACCGCACGCTCCTCACTCCCGGACACCGCCCCCGGCTCACTCCCGGACACCGCCCCCGGCTCCCTCCCGGACACCGCCCCCGGCTCACTCCCGGACACCGCCCCAGGCTCACTCCCGGACACCGCCCCTGGCTCACTCCCGGACACCGCCCCCCGGCTCCCTCCCGGACACCGCCCCCGGTTCTCTCCCAGACACCGCCACCGGCTCACTCCCGGAAACCGCCCCCGGCTCACTCCCGGACACCGCCCCCGGCTCACTCCCGGTCACCGGCCCCGGCTCACTCCTGGACAGCGCCCCCGGCTCTCTCCCGGACACTGACCCCGACTCACTCCCGGACACCGACCGCGGCTCATTCCCGGACACCGACCCCGGCTCACTCCCGGACACCGACCCCGGCTCACTCCCGGACACCGATCGCGGCTCACTCACGGCTTACTCCTGGACGCTGGCCCCGGCTCACTCTCAATCATGCCTCCCGCCTCAGTCCCAGACCCCGCCCCCAACTCACTCCTGGTCACCGCCCCCATCTCACACCCTAACACCACACCCGGCACACTCCTGGACACTGCCCCTGGCACACTCCTGGACACCGCCCCCGGCTCACACCATGAACGACCCGGCTCACTCCATGACTGACCCGGCTCACTCCATGACTGACCTGGCTCACTCCCGGACACCGCCCCCGGCTCACACCCGGACACCGCCCCCGGGTCACTCCCGGACACCAGCCCCGGCTCCCTCCCGGACACCGCCCCCGGCTCACTCCCTGAAACCGCCCCCGGCTCACTCCCGGTCACCGCCACCGGCTCACTCCCGGACACCGCCCCCGGCTCACTCCCGGACACCGCCCCCGGTTCTCTCCCGGACACCGCCCCCGGCTCACTCCCGGACACCGCCCCCGGCTCACTCCCGGACACCGCCCCGGCTCACTCCCGGACACCGCCCCCGGCTCACTCCCGGACACCGCCCCCGGCTCACTCCCGGACACCGCCCCCGGCTCACTCACGGACACCGACCCCGGCTCACTCCTGGACCCCGTCCCCGGCACACTCACGGCTTATCCCTGATGGCTCCAGTTCCATCCCAGACCCCGTACCCGGCTCATTCCTGCACCGCCCAAGGCTCACTCCCGGAACGCCAGCGGCTAATTCCTGGACAGCCCACAGCTCACGCTCGGACCCTGCCCGCGGCTCAATCCTGGACCCCGGCACCGGCTCACTCCCAGAACCGACCCGACTCAATCCTGCACACCGCCCCTGGCTCACTCCCGGACAGCGGCCCCGGCTCACTCCCGGACACCGACCCCGGCTCACTCCCGGACACGACCCCGGCTCATTCACAGACACCGCCCCCGGCTCACTCCTGGACACCGCCGCCGGCTCACTCCATGACCGACCCGGCTCACTCCCGGACACCGCCCGAGTTGACACCCGTACACTGCCCCCGGCTCACTCCTGGACACCGCCCCCGCCTCACTCCCGGACACCGGCCCCGTATCACTCCCGGACACCGGCCCCGGCTCACTCCCGGACACCGGCCCCGGCTCACTCCCGGACACCGGCCCCGGGTCACTCCCGGACACCGGCCCCGGGTCACTCCCGGACACCGCCCCCGGCTCACTCCCGGACACCGGCCCCGGCTCACTCCCGGACTCCGCCATCGGCTCACTCCCGGTCACCGCCACCGGCTCACTCCCGGACACCGCCCCCGGTTCTCTCCCGGACACCGCCCCCGGTTCTCTCCCGGACACCGCCCCCGGCTCACTCCCGGACACCGCCCCCGGCTCACTCCCGGACACCGCCCCGGCTCACTCCCGGACACCGCCCCCAGCTCACTCCCGGACACCGCCCCCGGTTCACTCCCGGACACCGCCCCCGGCTCACTCACGGACACCGACCCCGGCTCACTCCTGGACCCCGTCCCCGGCACACTCACGGCTTATCCCTGATGGCTCCAGTTCCATCCCAAACCCCGTACCCGGCTCATTCCTGCACCGCCCAAGGCTCACTCCCGGAACGCCAGCGGCTAATTCCTGGACAGCCAACAGCTCACGCTCGGACCCTGCCCGCGGCTCAATCCTGGACCCCGGCACCGGCTCACTCCCAGAACCGACCCGGCTCAATCCTGCACACCGCCCCTGGCTCACTCCCGGACAGCGGCCCTGGCTCACTCCCGGACACCGACCCCGGCTCACTCCCGGACACGACCCCGGCTCATTCACAGACACCGCCCCCGGCTCACTCCTGGACACCGCCGCCGGCTCACTCCATGACCGACCCGGCTCACTCCCGGACACCGCCCCCAGTTGACACCCGTACACTGCCCCCGGCTCACTCCCGGACACCGCCCCCGCCTCACTCCCGGACACCGGCCCCGGATCACTCCCGGACACCGGCCCCGGCTCACTCCCGGACACCGGCCCCGGCTCACTCCCGGACACCGGCCCCGGGTCACTCCCGGACACCGGCCCCGGGTCACTCCCGGACACCGCCCCCGGCTCACTCCCGGACACCGGCCCCGGCTCACTCCCGGACTCCGCCATCGGCTCACTCCCGGGCACCGTCCCGGGTCACAACCGGACGTTGCCCCTAGCTCAGTCCCGGACACCTCCCCCGTCTCAATCAAAGTTCGCTCCCGGACATCGACCCCGGCTCGCTCCCGGACACCGCCCCCGGCTCACTCCCGGACACCGCCCCCGGCTCACTCCCGGACACCGCCCCTGGCTCACTCACGGCTTATCCCTGATTGCTCTAGTTCCATCCCTGACCCCGCACCGGGCTCACTCCTGCAACGCCCAAGGCTCACTCCCGGAACGCCAGCGGCTTACTCCTGGACAGCCAACAGCTCACGCTCGGACCCTGCCCCCGGCTCAATGCCGGACCCCGCCACCGGCTCACTCCCAGAAACCGACCCGGCTCAATCCCAGACACCGCCCCCGGCTCACTCACTGACACCGCCCCCGGCTCTCTCCCGGACACCGCCCCCGGCTCTCTCCCGGGTACCGCCACAGGCTCACTCCCGGACACTGCCCCCGTCTCACTCTCGGACACCGCCACCGTCTCACTCTCGGACACCGCACCCGTCTCACTCTCGGACACCGCCCCCGGCTCACTCCCGGACACCGTCCCCGGCTCACTTCCGGAAACCGTCCCGGGTCACAACCGGACATTGCCCCTAGCTCAGCCCCGGACAGCTCGCCCGGCTCAATCACAGTTCACTCCCAGACACCGCCCCCGGCTCACTCTCGGACACCGCCCCCGGCTCACTCCCGGACACCGCCCCCGGCTCACTCTCGGACACCGCCCCCGGCTCACTCCCGGACACCGCCCCCGGCTCACTCCCGGACACCGCCCCCGGCTCACTCCTGGACACCGACCCCGGCTCACTCACGGACACCGACCCTGGCTCACTCACGGACACCGGCCCCGGCTCACTCCCGGACACCGAACCCGGCTCACTCCTGGACCCCATCCACGGCACACTCACGGCTTATCCCTGATCGCTCCAGTTCAATCCCTGACCCCGCACCCGGCTCACTCCTGCACTGCCCAAGGCTCACTCCCGGAACGCCAGCGGCTTACTCCTGGACAGCCAACAGCTCACGCTCGGACCCAGCCCCCAGCTCAATGCCGGACCCCGCCACTGGCTCAATCCCAGACACCGCCCCCGGCTCACTCACTGACACCGGCCCCGGCTCACTCCCGGACACCGTCCCCGGCTCACTCCCGGACATCGCCCCCAGCTCACTCCCGGACACCGCCCCCGGCTCACTCCCGGACACCGCCCCCGGCTCAATCACGGACACCGCCCCCGGCTCACTCCCGCACCCCCACCCCGGGCTCACTGCTGGTCAACCCCCTCGGCTCACTCCCAGACATTGCCCCCGGCTCACTCTTGGACACCGACCCCGGCTCACTCCCGCACACCGACACCGGCTCACTCCCGGACACCGTCCTGGGTCACAACCGGACACCGCCCCCGGCTCACTCCTGGACCCCGACCCTGGCTCACTCACGGCTCACTCCTGGACATTGGCTCCGGCTCACTCTCAATCATGCCTCCCGGCTCAGTCCCGGACCCCGCCCCCAACTCACTCCCGGTCACCGCCCCCGTCTCACGTCCTAACACCACACCCGGCACACTCCTGGACACTGCCCCAGGCTCACTCCTGGACACCGCCCCCAGCTCACACCATGAACGACCCGGCTCACTCCATGACGGACCCGGCTCACTCCATGACCGACCCGGCTCACTCCCGGATGCCGCCCTCGGCTCACACCCGGACACCGCCCCCGGCTCACACCCGGACACCGCCCCCGGCTCACTCCCGGGCACCGCCCCCGGCTCCCTCTCGGACACCAATCGCGGCTCACACCCGGCCACCGACCCCGGCTCACTCCTGGACCCCGTCCCCGGCACACTCACGCTTTTCCCTGATCTCTCCAGTTCAATCCCTGGCCCCGCACGCGGCTCACTCCTGCACCGCCCAAGGCTCACTCCCAGAACGACCGCAGCTCACTCCCGGACACCGCCCCCGGCTCACTCCCGGACACCGCTCCTGGCTCACTCCCGGACACCGCCCCCGGCTCACTCCCGGACACCGCCCTTGGCTCACTCCCGGACACCGCCCCCGGCTCACTCCCGGACAGTGCCACCGGCTCACTCCCGGACAGCGCCCCCGGCTCACTCCCGGACACTGACCCCGGCTCACTCACGGACACCGACCCCGGCTCACTCCCGGACACCGATCACGGCTCACACCCGGACACCGACCCCGGCTCACTCCTGGACCCCGTCCCCGGCACACTCACGCTTATTCCTGATCGCTCCAGTTCAATCCCTGACCCCGCATGCGGCTCACTCCTGCACCGCCCAAGGCTCACTCCCGGAACGCCAGCGGCTCACTCCCGGACACTGCCCCCTGCTAACTCCCGGACACCGCCCCTGGCTCACTCCCGGACACCGCCCCAGGTTCTCTCCCGGACACCGCCCCCGGCTCACTCCCGGACACCACCCCCTGCTCACTCCCGGAGAGCGCACCCGGCTCACTTCCGGACACCGCCCCCGGCTCCCTCCCGGACACCGCCACCGGCTCACTCCCGGACACCGCCACCCGGCTCACGCCTGGACACCGCCCCGGCTCACACCCGGACACTGCC
Organism: Somniosus microcephalus; assembly: GCF_052327205.1. Lineage (NCBI taxonomy): Eukaryota > Metazoa > Chordata > Chondrichthyes > Squaliformes > Somniosidae > Somniosus > Somniosus microcephalus. The sequence continues at coordinate 59,707,116 of NC_140995.1, read as the reverse complement.
CCCGGCTCACTCCCGGACACCGCCCCCGGCTCACTCCCGGACACTGACCCTGGCACACTCCCGGACACCGACCCCGGCTCATTCCCGGACACCGACCCCGGCTTACTCCCTGACACCGATCGCGGCTCACTCCCGGTCACCGACCCCGGCTCACTCCTGGACCCCGTCCCCGGCACACTCACGACTTATCCCTGATCGCTCCAGTTCAATCCCTGACCCCGCCCCCCGGCTCACTCCCGGACATCGCCCCAGGCTCACTCCCGGACACCGCCCCCGGCTCACTCCCAGATACCGCCCCAGGCTCACTTCCGGACACCGCCCCCGGTTCTCTCCCGGACACCGCCCCCGGCTCAATCCCGGACACCGCCCCCGGCTCACTCCCGGACACCGCCCCCGGCTCACTCCCGGACACCGCCCCCGGCTCACTCCCGGACACCGACCCCGGCTCACTCCCGGACCACGACCCCGGCTCACTCACGGCTCACTCCTGGACACTGGCCCCGGCTCACTCTCAATCATGCCTCCCGGCGCAGTCCCGGACCCCTCCCCCAACTCACTCCTGGTCACCGCCCCCATCTCATGCCCTAACACCACACCCGGCACACTCCTGAACACTGCCCCCGGTTCTCTCCCGGACACCGCCCCCGGCTCACTCCCGGACACTGCCCCCGGCTCACTCCCGGACATCGCCCCCGGCTCACTCCCGGACACCGCCCCCTGATCACTCCCGGACACTGCCCCCGGCTCACTCCCGGACAGCACCCCCGGCTCACTCCCGGACAGTGCCCCCGGCTGACTCCCGGACACCGACCCCGGCTCACTCCTGGACTCCGACCCCGGGTCACTCCCGGACACCGATTGCGGCTGACACACGGACACCGACCCCGGCTCACTCCTGGACCCCGTCCCCGGCACACTCACGGCTTATCCCTGATCGCTCCAGTTCAATCCCTGACCCCGCACGCAGCTAACTCCTGCACCGCCCAAGGCTCACTCCCGGAATGCCAGCGGCTCACTCCCGGACACCACCCCCGGCTCACTCCCGGACACCGCCCCAGGCTCTCTCCCGGACACCGCCCCCGGCTCACTCCCGGACACAGCCCCCGGCTCACTCCCGGGCACCGCCCCCGGCTCACTCCCGGACACCGCCCCAGGCTCACTCCCGGACACCGCCCCAGGCTCACTCCCGGACACCGCCCCCGGTTCTCTCCCGGACACCGCCCCCGGCTCAATCCCGGACACCACCCCCGGCTCACTCCCGGACACCGCCCCCGGCTCACTACCGGACACAGCCCCCGGCTCCCTCATGGACCCCGACCCCGGCTCACTCACGGCTCACTCCTGGACACTGGCCCCGGCTCACTCTCCATCATGCCTCCCGGCTCAGTCCCGGACCCCGCCCCCAACTCACTCCCGGTCACCGCCCCCATCTCACGCCCTAACACCACACCCGGCACACTCCTGGACACTGCCCCTGGCTCTCTCCTGGACACCGCACCCGGCTCACACCATGAACGACCCGGCTCACTCCATGACCGACCCGGCTCACTCCATGACCGACCTGGCTCACTCCCGGACACCGTCCCCGGCTCACACCCGGACACCGCTCCCAGCTCACACCCGAACACCGCCCCCGGCTCACTCCTGGACACTGCCCCCGGCTCACTCCCGGTCACCGCCCCCGGCTCACTCCCGGACACCGCCTGCGGCTCACTCCCGGACACCGCCCCCGGCTCACTCCCGGACACCGCCCGCGGCTCACTCACGGACACCGCCCCCGGCTTACTCCCCGACACCGCCCCCGGCTCACTCCCGGACACCGACCCCTGCTCACTCCTGGACCCCATCCCTGCCACACTCACGGCTTATCCCTGATCGCTCCAGTTCAATCCCTGACCCCGCACGCGCCTCACTCCTGCACCGCCCAAGGCTCACTCCCGGAACGCCAGCGGCTCACTCCCGGACACCGTCCCCGGCTCACTCCCGGACACCGCCCCAGGCTCACTCCCGGACACCGCCCCCGGCTCACTCCCAGACACCGCCCCCGGCTCACTCCCGGACACCGTCCCCTGCTCACTCCCGGACACTGCCCCCTGCTCACTCCCGGACACCGCCCCCGGTTCACTCCCGGACACCGCCCCCGACTCACTCCCAGACACCGCCCCCGGCTCACTCCCGGACACCGTCCCCGGCTCACTCCCGGACACCGGCCCCCGGTTCTCTCCCGGACACCGGCCTCGGATCTCTTCCGGACACCGCCCGCGGCTCGCTCCCGGACACCGCCCCCGGCTCGCACCCGGACACTGCCCCCGGCTCCCTCCCGGACACCGACCCTGGCTCACTCCCGGACACCGCCCCGGCTCACACCATGAACGACCCGGCTCACTCCATGACTGACCCGGCTCACTCCATGACCGACCGGGCTCACTCCCGGACACCGCCCCCGGCTCACACCCGGACTCCGCCCCCGGCTCACACCCGGACACCGCCCCCGGCTCACTCCCGGACACCGCCCCCGGCTCCCTCCCAGACACCGCAACCGGCTCACTCCCGGACACCGCCCCCGGCTCACTCCCGGACACCGCCCCCGGCTCACTTATGGTCACCGCCCCCGGCTCACTCCCGGACACCGCCCCGGCTCACACCGGGACACCGCCCCAGGTTCTCTCCCGGACACCGCCCCCGGCTCACTCCCGGGCACCGCCCCCGGCTCACTCCCGGACACCGCCCCAGCTCACTCCCGGACACCGCCCCCGGCTCACTCCCGGACAGCGCCCCCGGCTCACTCCCGGACACCGATCCCGGCTCACTCCGGACACTGAACCGGCTCACTCACGGACACCGACCCCGGCTCCCTCCCGGACACCGATCGCGGCTCACACTCGGCCACCCAACCCCGGCTCACTCCTGGACCCCGTCCCCGGCACACTCACGCTTATCCCTGATCGCTCCAGTTCAATCCCTGACCCCGCACGCGGCTCACTCCTGCACCGCCCAAGGCTCACTCCCGGAACGCCAGCGGCTCACTCCGGGACACCATCCCCCGGCTCACTCCCGGACACCGCCCCAGGCTCACTCCCGGACACCGCCCCCGGCTCACTCCCGGACACCACCCCCGGCTCACTCCCGGATACCGCCCCTGGCTCACTCCGGACACCGCCCCAGGCTCACTTCCGGACACCGCCCCCGGTTCTCTCCCGGACACCGCCCCCGGCTCAATCCCGGACACCGCCCCCGGCTCACTCCCTGACACCGCCCCCGGCTCACTCCCGGACACCGCCCCCGGCTCAGTCCCGGACACCGACCCCGGCTCACTCCCGGACACCGTCCCGGGTCACAACCGGACACCGCCCCCGGCTCACTCCTGGACCACGACCCCGGCTCACTCACGGCTCACTCCTGGACACTGGCCCCGGCTCACTCTCAATCATGCCTCCCGGCGCTGTCCCGGACCCCTCCCCCAACTCACTCCCGGTCACCGCCCCACCATCTCACGCCCTAACACCACACCCGGCACACTCCTGGACACTGCCCCTGGCTCACTCCTGGACACCGCCCCCGGCTCACTCCATGACCGATCTGGCTCACTCCCGGACACCGCCCCCGGTTCTCTCCCAGAAACCGCCCCCGGCTCACTCCCGGACACCGCCCCCCGGCTCATTCCCGGACACCGCCCCCGGCTCACTCCCGGACACCCGCCCCCGGCTCACTCCCGGACACCGCCCCCGTCTCACTCCCGGACACCGCCCCCTGCTCACTCCCGGACACTGCCCCTGGCTCACTCCCGGACAGCACCCCCGGCTCACTCCCGGACAGCGCCCCCAGCTCACTCCCGGACACCGACCCCGGCTCTCTCCCGGACACCGAACCCGGGTCAGTCCCGGACACTGATTGCGGCTCACACACGCACACCGACCCCGGCTCACTCCTGGACCCCGTCCCCGGCACACTCACGGCTTATCCCTGATCGCTCCAGTTCAATCCCTGACCCCGCACGCGGCTCACTCCTGCACCGCCCAAGGCTCACTCCCGGAACGCCAGCGGCTCACTCCCGGACACCGTCCCCTGCTCACTCCCGGACACTGCCCCCTGCTCACTCCCGGACACCGCCACCAGTTCACTCCCGGACACCGCCCCCGACTCACTCCCAGACACCGCCCCCGGCTCACTCCCGGACACCGCCCCCGGCTCACTCCCGGACACCGTCCCCGGCTCACTCCCGGACACCGTCCCCGGCTCAGTCCCGGACACCGGCCCCCGGTTCTCTCCCGGACACCGGCCTCGGATCTCTTCCGGACACCGCCCGCGGCTCGCTCCCAGACACCACCCCCGGCTCGCACCCGGACACCGCCCCCGGCTCCCTCCCGGACACCGACCCCGGCTCACTCCCGGACACCGCCCCCGGCTCACGCCCGGACACCGCCCCTGGCTCACTCCCGGACAGCGCCCCCGGCTCACTCCTGGACAGCACCCCCGGCTCACTCCCGGACACCGACCCTGGCTCACTCCCGGACACCGTCCCGGGTCACAACCGGACACCGCCCCCGGCTCACTCCTGGACCCCGACCCCGGCTAATTCACGGCTCACTCCTGGACACTGGCCCCGGATCACTCTCAATCATGCCTCCCGGCTCAGTCCCGGACCCCGCCCCCAACTCACTCCCGGTCACCGCCTCCATCTCACGCCCTAACACCACACCCGGCACACTCCTGGAGACTGCCCCTGGCTCACTCCTGGACACCGCCCCCGGCTCACACCATGAACGACCCGGCTCACTCCATGACGGACCCGGCTCACTCCATGACCGACCGGGCTCACTCCCGGACACCGCCCCCGGCTCACACCCGGACTCCGCCCCCGGCTCACACTCGGACACCGCCCCCCGGCTCACTCCCGGACACCGCCCCCGGCTCCCTCCCAGACACCGCAACCGGCTCACTCCCGGACACCGCCCCCGGCTCACTCCCGGACACCGCCACCGGCTCACTCATGGTCACCGCCCCCGGCTCACTCCCGGACACCGCCCCCGGCTCACACCGGGACACCGCCCCAGGTTCTCTCCCGGACACCGCCCCCGGCTCACTCCCGGGCACCGCCCCCGGCTCACTCCCGGACAACCGCCCCCGGCTCACTCCCGGACACCGCCCCCGGCTCACTCCCGGACAGCGCCCCCGGCTCACTCCCGGACACCGATCCCGGCTCACTCCCGGACACCGAACCGGCTCACTCACGGACACCGGCCCCGGCTCCCTCCCGGACACCGATCGCGGCTCACACCCGGCCACCAACCCCGGCTCACTCCTGGACCCCGTCCCCGGCACACTCACGCTTATCCCTGATCGCTCCAGTTCAATCCCTGACCCCGCACGCGGCTCACTCCTGCACCGCCCAAGGCTCACTCCCAGAACGACCGCGGCTCACTCCCGGACACCGCCCCCGGCTCACTCACGGACACCGCGCGCGGCTCACTCACGGACACCGCCCCCGGCTCACTCCCGGACACCGCCCCCGGCTCACTCCCGGACAGTGCCAGTGGCTCACTCCCGGACAGTGCCACCGGCTCACTCCCGGACAGCGCCCCCGGCTCACTCCCGGACACTGACCCCCGGCTCACTCCCGGACACCGACCCCGGCTCACTCACGGACACCGCCCCCCGGCTCACTCCTGGACCCCGACCCCGGCTAATTCACGGCTCACTCCTGGACAACGGCCCCGGATCACTCTCAATCATGCCTCCCGGCTCAGTCCCGGACCCCGCCCCCAACTCACTCCCGGTCAACGCCTCCATCTCACGCCCTAACACCACACCCGGCACACTCCTGGACACTGCCCCTGGCTCACTCCTGGACACCGCCCCCGGCTCACACCATGAACGACCCGGCTCACTCCATGACGGACCCCGGCTCACTCCATGACCGACCGGGCTCACTCTCGGACACCGCCCCCGGCTCACACCCGGACTCCGCCCCCGGCTCACACCCGGACACCGCCCCCGGCTCACTCCCGGACACCGCCCCCGGCTCCCTCACAGACACCGCAACCGGCTCACTCCCGGACACCGCCCCCGGCTCACTCCCGGACACCGCCCCCGGCTCACTTATGGTCACCGCCCCCGGCTCACTCCCGGACACCGCCCCCGGCTCACACCGGGACACCGCCCCAGGTTCTCTCCCGGACACCGCCCCCGGCTCACTCCCGGGCACCGCCCCCGGCTCACTCCCGGACACCGCCCCCCGGCTCACTCCCGGACACCACCCCCGGCTCACTCCCGGACAGCGCCCCCGGCTCACTCCCGGACACCGATCCCGGCTCACTCCCGGACACTGAACGCGGCTCACACCCCGGCCACCAACCCCGGCTCACTCCTGGACCCCGTCCCCGGCACACTCACGCTTATCCCTGATCGCTCCAGTTCAATCCCTGACCCCGCACACGGCTCACTCCTGCACCGCCCAAGGCTCACTCCTGGAACGCCAGCGGCTCACTCCGGGACACCACCCCCCGGCTCACTCCCGGACACCGCCCCAGGCTCACTCCCGGACACTGCCCCCGGCTCACTCCCGGACACCACCCCCGGCTCACTCCCGGATACCGCCCCTGGCTCACTCCCGGACACCGCCCCAGGCTCACTTCCGGACACCGCCCCCGGTTGTCTCCCGGACACCGCCCCCCGGCTCAATCCCGGACACCGCCCCCCGGCTCACTCCCGGACACCGCCCCCCGGCTGACTCCCGGACACCGCCCCCGGCTCACTCCCGGACACCGACCCCGGCTCACTCCCGGACACCGTCCCGGGTCACAACCGGACACCGCCCCCGGCTCACTCCTGGACCACGACCCCGGCTCACTCACGGCTCACTCTGGACACTGGCCCCGGCTCACTCTCAATCATGCCTCCCGGCGCTGTCACGGACCCCTCCCCCAACTCACTCCCCGGTCACCGCCCCCATCTCACGCCCTAAAACCACACCCAGCACACTCCTGGGCACTGCCCCTGGCTCACTCCTGGACACCGCCCCCGGCTCACTCCATGACCGACCTGGCTCACTCCCGGACACCGCCCCCGGTTCTCTCCCGGACACCGCCCCCGGCTCACTCCCGGACACCGCCCCCGGCTCACTCCCGGACACTGCCCCCGGTTCACTCCCGGACACCGCCCCCTGCTCACTCCCGGACACTGCCCCCGGCTCACTCCCGGACAGCACCCCCGGCTCACTCCCGGACAGCGCCTCCAGCTCACTCCCGGACACCGACCCCGGCTCACTCCCGGACACCGACCCCGGGTCAGTCCCGGACACCGATTGCGGCTCACACACGGACACCGACCCCGGCTCACTCCTGGACCCCGTCCCCGGCACACTCACGGCTTATCCCTGATCGCTCCACTTCAATCCCTGACCCCGCACGCGGCTCACTCCTGCACCGCCCAAGGCTCACTCCCGGAACGCCAGCGGCTCACTCCCGGACACCGTCCCCTGCTCACTCCCGGACACTGCCCCCTGCTCACTCCCGGACACCGCCCCCGGTTCACTCCCGGACACCGCCCCCGACTCACTCCCAGACACCGCCCCCGGCTCACTCCCGGACACCACCCCCGGCTCACTCCCGGACACCGTCCCCGGCTCACTCCCGGACACCGGCCCCCGGTTCTCTCCCGGACACCGGCCTCGGATCTCTTCCGGACACCGCCCGCGGCTCGCTCCCGGACACCGCCCCCCGGCTCGCACCCGGACACCGCCCCCGGCTCCCTCCCGGACACCGACCCCGGCTCACTTCCGGACACCGCCCCCGGCTCACGCCCGGACACTGCCCCCGGCTCACTCCCGGACAGCGCCCCCGGCTCACTCCTGGACAGCGCCCCCCGCCTCACTCCCGGACACCGACCCTGGCTCACTCCCGGACACCGTTCCGGGTCACAACCGGACACCGCCCCCGGCTCACTCCTGGACCCCGACCCCGGCTAATTCACGGCTCACTCCTGGACACTGGCCCCGGATCACTCTCAAGCATGCCTCCCGCTCCATCTCACGCCCTAACACCACACCCGGCACACTCCTGGACACTGCCCCTGGCTCACTCCTGGACACCGCCCCCGGCTCACACCATGAACGACCCGGCTCACTCCATGACGGACCCGCCTCACTCCATGACCGACCGGGCTCACTCCCGGACACCGCCCCCGGCTCACACCCGGACTCCGCCCCCGGCTCACACTCGGACACCGCCCCCGGCTCACTCCCGGACACCGCCCCCGGCTCCCTCCCAGACACCGCAACCGGCTCACTCCCGGACACCGCCCCTGGCTCACTCCCGGACACCGCCCCCGGCTCACTCATGGTCACCGCCCCCGGCTCACTCCCGGACACCGCCCCCGGCTCACACCGGGACACCGCCCCAGGTTCTCTCCCGGACACCGCCCCGGCTCACTCCCGGGCACCGCCCCCGGCTCACTCCCGGACACCGCCCCCGGCTCACTCCCGGACACCGCCCCTGGCTCACTCCCGGACAGCGCCCCCGGCTCACTCCCGGACACCGATCCCGGCTCACTCCCGGACACCGAACCGGCTCACTCACGGACACCGGCCCCGGCTCCCTCCCGGACACCGATCGCGGCTCACACCCGGCCACCAACCCCGGCTCACTCCTGGACCCCGTCCCCGGCACACTCACGCTTATCCCTGATCGCTCCAGTTCAATCCCTGACCCCCGCACGCGGCTCACTCCTGCACCGCCCAAGGCTCACTCCCAGAACGACCGCGGCTCACTCCCGGACACTGCCCCCGGCTCACTCACGGACACCGCGCGCGGCTCACTCACGGACACCGCCCCCGGCTCACTCCCGGACACCGCCCCCGGCTCACTCCCGGACAGTGCCACCGGCTCACTCCCGGACAGTGCCACCGGCTCACTCCCGGACAGCGCCCCCGGCTCACTCCCGGACACTGAACCCGGCTCACTCCCGGACACCGACCCCGGCTCACTCACGGACACCGACCCCGGCTTACTCCCGGACACCGATCACGGCTCACACCCGGACACCAACCCCGGCTCACTCCTGGACCGCGTCCCCGGCACACTCACGCTTATTCCTGATCGCTCCAGTTCAATCCCTGACCCCGCACGCGGCTCACTCCTGCACCGCCCAAGGCTCACTACCGGAACGCCAGCGGCTCACTCCCAGACACCGCCCCCGGCTCACTCCCGGACTCCGCCCCAGCTCACTCCCGGACACCGACCCTGGCTCACTCCCGGACACCGCCCCCGGCTCACTCCCGGACACCGACCCCGGCTCACTCCCGGACACCGTCCCGGGTCACAACCGGACACCGCCCCCGGCTCACTCCTGGACTACGACCCCGGCTCACTCACGGCTCACTCCTGGACACTGGCCCCGGCTCACTCTCAATCATGCCTCCCGGCGCAGTCCTGGACCCCTCCCCCAACTCACTCCCGGTCACCGCCCCCATCTCACGCCCTAACACCACACCCGGCACACTCCTGGACACTGCACCTGGCTCACTCCTGGACACCGCTCCCGGCTCACTCCATTACCGACCTGGCTCACTCCCGGACACCGCCCCCGGTTCTCTCCCGGACACCGCCCCCGGCTCACTCCCGGACACCGCCCCCTGCTCAATCCCGGACACCGCCCCCGGCTCACTCCCGGACAGCACCCCCAGCTCACTCCTGGACAGCGCCCCCAGCTCACTCCCGGACTCCGACCCCGGCTCACGCCCGGACACCGACCCCGGGTCAGTCCCGGACACCGATTGCGGCTCACACACGGACACCGACCCCGGCTCACTCCTGGACCCCGTCCCAGGCACACTCACGGCTTATCCCTGATCGCTCCAGTTCAATCCCTGACCCCGCACGCGGCTCACTCCTGCACCGCCCAAGGCTCTCTCCCGGAACGCCAGCGGCTCACTCCCGGGCACCGTCCCCTGCTCACTCCCGGACACTGCCCCCTGCTCACTCCCGGACACCGCCCCCGGTTCACTCCCGGACACCGCCCCCGACTCACTCCCAGACACCGCCCCCGGCTCACTCCCGGACACCGCCCCCGGCTCACTCCCGGACACCGTCCCCGGCTCACTCCCGGACACGGCCCCCGGTTCTCTCCCGGACACCGGCCTCGGTTCTCTTCCGGACACCGCCCGCGGCTCGCTCCCGGACACCGCCCCCGGCTCGCACCCGGACACCGCCCCCGGCTCCCTCCCGGACACCGACCCCGGCTCACTCCCGGACACCGCCCCCGGCTCACTCCCGGACACCGCCCCCGGCTCACTCCCGGACAGCGCCCCCGGCTCACTCCTGGACAGCGCCCCCGGCTCACTCCCGGACACCGACCCTGGCTCACTCCCGGACACCGTCCCGGGTCACACCCGGACACCGACCCCGGCTCACTCCTGGACCCCGTCCCCGGCACACTCACGCTTATTCCTGATCGCTCCAGTTCAATCCCTGACCCCGCACGCGGCTCACTCCTGCACCGCCCAAGGCTCACTCCCGGAACGCCAGCGGCTCACTCCCGGACACCGCCCCCGGCTCACTCCCGGACTCCGCCCCGGCTCACTCCCGGACACCGACCACGGCTCATTCCCAGACGCAGACCCCGGCTCACTCACGGACACCGATCTCGGCTCACTCCCAGACACCGATCGCAGCTCACTCCCGGACACTGCCCCCTGCTAACTCCCGGACACCGCCCCCGGCTCACTCCCGGACCCCGCTCCAGGTTCTCTCCCGGACACCGCCCCCGGCTCTCTCCCGGACACCACCCACTGCTCACTCCCGGACACCGCACACGGCTCACTACCGGACACCGCCCCCGGCTCCCTCCCGGACACCGCCACCGGCTCACTCCCAGACACCGCCCCCCGGCTCACGCCTGGACTCCGCCCCGGCTCACTCCCGGACACCGCCCCCAGCTCACTCCCGGACACCGCCCCCGGCTCACACCCGGACACTACCCCAGGCTCACTCCCGGACACCGCCCCCGGCTCACTCCCGGACACTGACCCCGGCACACTCCCGGACACCGACCCTGGCTCATTCCCGGACACCGACCCCGGCTCACTCACGGACACCGACCCCGGCTCACTCCCAGACACCGATCGCGGCTCACTCCCGGTCACCGACCCCGGCTCACTCCTGGACCCCGTCCCCGGCACACTCACGGCTTATCCCTAATCGCTCCCGTTCAATCCCTGACCCCGCACGCGGCTCACTCCTGCACCGCCCAAGGCTCACTCCCGGAACGCCAGCGGCTCACTCCGGGACACCGCCCCCCGGCTCACTCCCGGACACCGCCCCAGGCTCACTCCCGGACACCGCCCCCGGCTCACTCCCGGCTCACTCCTGGACACTGGCCCCGGCTCACTCTCAATCATGCCTCCCGGCGCTGTCCCGGACCCCTCCCCCAACTCACTCCCGGTCACCGCCCCCATCTCACGCCCTAAAACCACACCCGGCACACTCCTGGACACTGCCCCTGGCTCACTCCTGGACACCGCCCCCGGCTCACTCCATGACCGACCTGGCTCGCTCCCGGACACCGCCCCCGGTTCTCTCCCGGACACCGCCCCCGGCTCACTCCCGGACACCGCCCCCGGCTCACTCCCGGACACCGCCCCTGGTTCACTCCCGGACACCGCCCCCTGCTCACTCCCGGACACTGCCCCCGGCTCACTCCCGGACAGCACCCCCGGCTCACTCCCGGACAGCGCCCCCAGCTCACTCCCGGACACCGACCCCGGCTCACTCCCGGACACCGACCCCGGGTCGGTCCCGGACACCGATTGCGGCTCACACACGGACACCGACCCCGGCTCACTCCTGGACCCCGTCCCCGGCACACTCACGGCTTATCCCTGATCGCTCCAGTTCAATCCCTGACCCCGCACGCGGCTCACTCCTGCACCGCCCATGGCTCACTCCCGGAACGCAAGCGGCTCACTCCCGGATACCACCCCCGGCTCAATCCCGGACACAACCCCCGGCTCACTCCCAGATACCGCCTCCGGCTCACTAACGGACACAGCCCCCGGCTCACTCCTGGACCCCGACCCCGGCTCACTCACGGCTCACTCCTGGACACTGGCCCCGGCTCACTCTCAATCATGCCTCCCGGCTCAGTCCCGGACCCCGCCCCCAACTCACTCCCGGTCACCGCCCGCATCTCACGCCCTAACACCACACCCGGCACACTCCTGGACACTGCCCCTGGCTCTCTCCTGGACACCGCCCCCGGCTCACACCATGAACGACCCGGCTCACTCCATGACCGACCCGGCTCACTCCATGACCGACCCGGCTCACTCACGGACACCGAACCCCGCTCACTCCCAGACACCGATCGCGGCTCACTCCCGGTCACCGACCCCGGCTCACTCCTGGACCCCGTCCCCGGCACACTCACGGCTTATCCCTGATCGCTCCCGTTCAATCCCTGACCCCGCACGCGGCTCACTCCTGCACCGCCCAAGGCTCACTCCCGGAACGCCAGAGGCTCACTCCGGGACACCGCCCCCCGGCTCACTCCCGGACACCGACCCTGGCTCACTCCCGGACACCGTCCCGGGTCACAACCGGACACCGCCCCCGGCTCACTCCTGGACCCCGACCCCGGCTAATTCACGGCTCACTCCTGGACACCGACCCCGGCTCACTCCCGGACACCGATCACGGCTCACACCCGGACACCGACCCCGGCTCACTCCTGGACCCCGTCCCCGGCACACTCACGCTTATTCCTGATCGCTCCAGTTCAATCCCTGACCCCGCACGCGGCTCACTCCTGCACCGCCCAAGGCTCACTCCCGGAACGCCAGCGGCTCACTCCCGGACACCGCCCCCGGCTCACTCCCGGACTCCGCCCCGGCTCACTCCCGGACACCGACCACGGCTCATTCCCAGACGCAGACCCCGGCTCACTCACGGACACCGATCTCGGCTCACTCCCAGACACCGATCGCAGCTCACTCCCGGACACTGCCCCCTGCTAACTCCCGGACACCGCCCCCGGCTCACTCCCGGACCCCGCCCCAGGTTCTCTCCCGGACACCGCCCCCGGCTCTCTCCCGGACACCACCCACTGCTCACTCCCGGACACCGCACACGGCTCACTACCGGACACCGCCCCCGGCTCCCTCCCGGACACCGCCACCGGCTCACTCCCAGACACCGCCCCCCGGCTCACGCCTGGACTCCGCCCCGGCTCACTCCCGGACACCGCCCCCAGCTCACTCCCGGACACCGCCCCCGGCTCACACCCGGACACTACCCCAGGCTCACTCCCGGACACCGCCCCCGGCTCACTCCCGGACACTGACCCCGGCACACTCCCGGACACCGACCCTGGCTCATTCCCGGACACCGACCCCGGCTCACTCACGGACACCGACCCCGGCTCACTCCCAGACACCGATCGCGGCTCACTCCCGGTCACCGACCCCGGCTCACTCCTGGACCCCGTCCCCGGCACACTCACGGCTTATCCCTAATCGCTCCCGTTCAATCCCTGACCCCGCACGCGGCTCACTCCTGCACCGCCCAAGGCTCACTCCCGGAACGCCAGCGGCTCACTCCGGGACACCGCCCCCCGGCTCACTCCCGGACACCGCCCCAGGCTCACTCCCGGACACCGCCCCCGGCTCACTCCCGGACACCACCCCCGGCTCACTCCCGGATACCGCCCCTGGCTCACTCCCGGACACCGCCCCAGGCTCACTTCCGGACACCGCCCCGGTTCTCTCCCGGACACCGCCCCCGGCTCAATCCCGGACACCGCCCCCGGCTCACTCCCGGACACCGCCCCTGGCTCACTCCCGGACACCGCCCCCGGCTCACTCCCGGACACCGACCCCGGCTCACTCCCGGACACCGTCCCGGGTCACAACCGGACACTGCCCCCGGCTCACTCCTGGACCACGACCCCGGCTCACTCACGGCTCACTCCTGGACACTGGCCCCGGCTCACTCTCAATCATGCCTCCCGGCGCTGTCCCGGACCCCTCCCCCAACTCACTCCCGGTCACCGCCCCCATCTCACGCCCTAAAACCACACCCGGCACACTCCTGGACACTGCCCCTGGCTCACTCCTGGACACCGCCCCCGGCTCACTCCATGACCGACCTGGCTCGCTCCCGGACACCGCCCCCAGTTCTCTCCCGGACACCGCCCCCGGCTCACTCCCGGACACCGCCCCCGGCTCACTCCCGGACACCGCCCCTGGTTCACTCCCGGACACCGCCCCCTGCTCACTCCCGGACACTGCCCCCGGCTCACTCCCGGACAGCACCCCCGGCTCACTCCCGGACAGCGCCCCCAGCTCACTCCCGGACACCGACCCCGGCTCACTCCCGGACACCGACCCCGGGTCGGTCCCGGACACCGATTGCGGCTCACACACGGACACCGACCCCGGCTCACTCCTGGACCCCGTCCCCGGCACACTCACGGCTTATCCCTGATCGCTCCAGTTCAATCCCTGACCCCGCACGCGGCTCACTCCTGCACCGCCCATGGCTCACTCCCGGAACGCAAGCGGCTCACTCCCGGATACCACCCCCGGCTCAATCCCGGACACAACCCCCGGCTCACTCCCAGATACCGCCTCCGGCTCACTAACGGACACAGCCCCCGGCTCACTCCTGGACCCCGACCCCGGCTCACTCACGGCTCACTCCTGGACACTGGCCCCGGCTCACTCTCAATCATGCCTCCCGGCTCAGTCCCGGACCCCGCCCCCAACTCACTCCCGGTCACCGCCCGCATCTCACGCCCTAACACCACACCCGGCACACTCCTGGACACTGCCCCTGGCTCTCTCCTGGACACCGCCCCCGGCTCACACCATGAACGACCCGGCTCACTCCATGACCGACCCGGCTCACTCCATGACCGACCCGGCTCACTCACGGACACCGAACCCCGCTCACTCCCAGACACCGATCGCGGCTCACTCCCGGTCACCGACCCCGGCTCACTCCTGGACCCCGTCCCCGGCACACTCACGGCTTATCCCTGATCGCTCCCGTTCAATCCCTGACCCCGCACGCGGCTCACTCCTGCACCGCCCAAGGCTCACTCCCGGAACGCCAGAGGCTCACTCCGGGACACCGCCCCCCGGCTCACTCCCGGACACCGCCCCAGGCTCACTCCCGGACACCGCCCCCGGCTCACTCCCGGACACCGCCCCAGGCTCACTTCCGGACACCGCCCCCGGTTCTCTCCCGGACACCGCCCCCGGCTCAATCCCGGACACCGCCCCCGGCTCACTCCTGGACACCGCCCCCGGCTCACTCCCAGACACCACCCCCGGCTCACTCCCGGACACCGACCCCGGCTCACTCCCGGACACCGTCCCGGGTCACAACCGGACACCGCCCCCGGCTCACTCCGGGACCACGACCCCGGCTCACTCACGGCTCACTCCTGGACACTGGCCCCGGCTCACTCTCAATCATGCCTCCCGGCGCAGTCCCGGACCCCTCCCCCAACTCACTCCCGGTCACCGCCCCCATCTCACGCCCTAACACCACACCCGGCACACTCCTGGACACTGCCCCTGGCTCACTCCTGGACACCGCCCCCGGCTCACTCCATGAACGACCTGGCTCACTCCCGGACACCGCCCCCGGTTCTCTCCCGGACACCGTCCCCGGGTCACTCCCGGACACCGATTGCGGCTCACACACGGACACCGCCCGCGGCTCACTCCCGCACCCCCACCCCCGGCTCACTACTGGTCTACCCCTCGGCTCAATCCCGGACATCGCCCCCAGCTCACTCTTGGACACTGACCCCGGCTCACTCCCGCACACCGACACCGGCTCACTCCCGGACACCGTCCTGGGTCACAACCGGACACCGCCCCCGGCTCACTCCTGGACCCCGACCCCGGCTCACTCACGGCTCACTCCTGGACACCGGCTCCGGCTCACTCTCAATCATGCCTCCCGGCTCAGTCCTGGACCCCGCCCCCAACACACTCCCGGTCACTGCCCCGTGCCCCCGTCTCACGCCCTAACACCTCACCCGGCACACTCCTGGACACTGCCCCAGGCTCACTCCTGGACACCGCCCCCGGCTCACTCCATGAACGACCCGGCTCACTCCATGACCGACCCGGCTCACTCCATGACCGACCCGGCTCACTTCCGGACAGCGCCCTCGGCTCACACCCGGACACCGCCTCCAGCTCACACCCGGACACCGCCCCCGGCTCACTCCCGGACACCGCCCCCGGCTCCCTCCTGGACACCGCCCCCGGCTCACTCCCGGACACCGCCCCCGGCTCACTCCCGGACACCGGCCCCGGTTCTCTCCCGGACACCGCCCCCGGCTCACTCCCGGACACCGCCCCCGGCTCATTCCCGGACACCGACCCCGGCTCACTCCCGGACACCGTCCCGGGTCACAACCGGACACCGCCTCCGGCTCACTCCTGGACCCCGACCCCGGCTCACTCACGGCTCAATCCTGGACACCGGCTCCGTCTCACTCTCAATCATGCCTCCCGGCTCAGTCCTGGACCCCGCCCCCAACTCACTCCCGGTCACCGCCCCCATGCCCCCGTC
This sequence comes from Somniosus microcephalus, assembly GCF_052327205.1. Taxonomy (NCBI): domain Eukaryota; kingdom Metazoa; phylum Chordata; class Chondrichthyes; order Squaliformes; family Somniosidae; genus Somniosus; species Somniosus microcephalus. The sequence continues at coordinate 59,690,530 of NC_140995.1, read as the reverse complement.
TCACGCCCTATCACCTCACCCGGCACACTCCTGAACACTGCCCCAGGCTCACTCCTGGACACCGCCCCTGGCTCACACCATGAACGACCCGGCTCACTCCATGACGGACCCGGCTCACCCCATGACCCACCCGGCACACTCCCGGACACCGCCCCCGGCTCACTCCCGATCACCGCCCCCGGCTCACTCCCGGACACCGCCCCCGGCTCACTCCCGGACACCGCCCCCGGTTCTCTCCCTGACACCGCCCCCGGCTCACTCCCGGACACCGCCCCCGGCTCACTCCCAGACACCGCCCCCGGATTACTCCCGGACACCGACCCCGGGTCACTCCCGGACACCGATCGCGGCTCACACCCGGACACCGCCCCCGGCTCACTCCCGGACACCGCCCCCGACTCACTCCCGGACACCGGCCCCGGTTCTCTCCCACACACCGACCCCGGCTCACTCCCGGACATCGTCCCGGGTCACAACCGGACACCGCCCCCGGCTCACTCCTGGACCCCGACTCCGGCTAACTCACGGCTCACTCCTGGACACTGGCCCCAAATCACTCTCAATCATGCCTCCCGGCTCAGTCCCGGACCCCGCCCCCAACTCACTCCTGGTCACCGCCCCCATCTCACGCCCTAACACCACACCCGGCACACTCCTGGACACTGCCCCTGGATCACTCCGGGACACCACCCCCGGCTCACACCGTGAACGACCCGGCTCACTCCATGACCGACGTGGCTCACTCCCGGGCACCGCCACGGGCTCACTCCCGGACACCGCCCCCGTGTCACTCTCGGACACCGACCCCGGCTCACTCCCGGACATCATCCCGGGTCACAACCGGACACCGCCCCCGGCTCACTCCTGGACCCCGACTCCGGCTAACTCACGGCTCACTCCTGGACACTGGCCCCAAATCACTCTCAATCATGCCTCCCGGCTCAGTCCCGGACCCCGCCCCCAACTCACTCCTGGTCACCGCCCCCATCTCACGCCCTAACACCACACTCGGCACACTCCTGGACACTGCCCCTGGATCTCTCCGGGACACCACCCCCGGCTCACACCGTGAACGACCCGGCTCACTCCATGACCGACGTGGCTCACTCCTGGACACCGCCACCGGCTCACTCCCGAACACTACCCCTGGCTCACTCCCGGTCACCTCCCCCGGCTCACTCCCGGACACCGCCCCCGGCTCACTCCCGGACACCGCCCACGGCTCACTCCCGGAATGCCAGCGGCTTACTCCTGGACAGCCAACAGCTCACGCTCGGACCCTGCCCCCGGCTCAATGCCGGACCCCGCACCCGGCTCACTCCTGCACCGCCCAAGGCTCACTCCCGGAATGCCAGCGGCTTACTCCTGGACAGCCAACAGCTCACGCTCGGACTCTGCCCCCGGCTCAATGCCGGACCCTGCCACCGGCTCACTCCCAGAAACCGACCCGGCTCAATCCGAGACACCGCCCCCGGCTCACTCACTGACACCGCCCCCGGCTCTCTCCCGGACACCGCCCCCGGCTCACTCCTGGGCACCGCCATGGGCTCACTCCCGGACACCGCCCCCGTGTCACTCTCGGACACCGACCCCGGCTCACTCCTGGACGTCGTCCCGGGTCACAACCGGACACCGCCCCTGGCTCACTCCTGGACCCCGACTCCGGCTAACTCACGGCTCACTCCTGGACACTGGCCCCAAATCACTCTCAATCATGCCTCCCGGCTCAGTCCCGGACCCCGCCCCCAACTCTCTCCTGGTCACCGCCCCCATCTCACGCCCTAACACCACACCCGGCACACTCCTGGACACTGCCCCTGGATCACTCCGGGACACCACCCCCGGCTCACACCGTGAACGACCCGGCTCACTCCATGACCGACGTGGCTCACTCCCGGACACCGCCACCAGCTCACTCCCGAACACCGCCCCCGGCTCACTCCCGGTCACCTCCCCCGGCTCACTCCCGGACACCGCCCCCGGCTCACTCCCGGACACCGCCCACGGCTCACTCGCATACACCGCCCCCGGCTCACTCCCGGACTCCGCCATCGGCTCACTCCCGGACACCGTCCCGGGTCACAACTGGACATTGCCCCTAGCTCAGTCCCGGACACCGCCCCCGGCTCACTCCCGGACACCGCCCCCGGCTCACTCACAGCTTATCCCTGATCGCTCTATTTCAATCCCTGACCACGCATCCGGCTCACTCCTGCACCGCCCAAGGCTCACTCCCGGAACGCCAGCGGCTTACTCCTGGGCAGCCAACAGCTCACGCTCGGACCCTGCCCCCGGCTCACACCATGAACGACCCGGCTCACTCCATGACCGACCTGGCTCACTCCCGGACACCGCCCCCGGCTCACACCCGGACACCGCCCCCGGCTCACACCCGGACACCGCCCCCGGCTCTCTCCCGGACACCGACCCGGCTCCCTCCCGGACACCACCACCGGCTCACTCCCGGACAACGCCCCCGGCTCACTCACGGCTTATCCCTGATCGCTCTATTTCAATCCCTGACCACGCATCCGGCTCACTCCTGCACCGCCCAAGGCTCACTCCCGGAACGCCAGCGTCTTACTCCTGGACAGCCAACAGCTCACGCTCGGACCCTGCCCCCGGCTCACACCATGAACGACCCGGCTCACTCCATGACCGACCTGGCTCACTCCCGGACACCGCCCCCGGCTCACACCCGGACACCGCCCCCGGCTCACACCCGGACACCACCCCCGGCTCACTCCCGGACACCGCCCCCGGCTCCCTCCCGGACACCTCCACCGGCTCACTCCCGGACACCGCCCCCGGCTCACTCACGGCTTATTCCTGATCGCTCTATTTCAATCCCTGACCACGCATCCGGCTCACTCCTGCACCGCCCAAGGCTCACTCCCGGAACGCCAGCGGCTTACTCCTGGACAGCCAACAGCTCACGCTCGGACCCTGCCCCCGGCTCACACCATGAATGACCCGGCTCACTCCATGACCGGCCTGGCTCACTCCCGGACACCGCCCCCGGCTCACACCCGGACACCGCCCCCGGCTCACACCCGGACACCGCCCCCGGCTCACTCCCGGACACCGCCCCCGGCTCCCTCCCGGACACCGCCCCCGGCTCCCTCCCGGACACCGCCACCAGCTCACTCCCGGACACCGCCCCCGGCTCCCTCCCGGACACCGCCCCCGGCTCACTCCAGGTCACCGCCCCCGGCTCACTCCCGGACACCGCCCCCGGCTCACTCCCGGACACCGCCCCTGGCTCACTCCCGGACACTGCCCCCGGCTCACTCCCGGACAGCGCCCCCGGCTCACTCCCGGACACCGACCCCGGCTCACTCCCGGACACGACCCTGGCTCACTCACGGACACCGACCCCGGCTCACTCCTGGACACCGCCGCCGGCTCACTCCATGACTGACCCGGCTCACTCCTGGACACCGCCGCCGGTTCACACCCGGACACCGCTCCCGGCTTACACCCAGAGACCGCCCGCGGCTCACTCCCGGACACCGCCCCCGGCTCACTCCCGGACACCGCCCCCGGCTCACTCCCAGACACCGCCCACGGCTCACTCCCGTACACCGCCCCCGGCTCACTCCCGGACTCCGCCATCGGCTCACTCCCGGACACCGTCCCGGGTCACAACCGGACATTGCCCCTAGCTCAATCCCTGACACCTCCCCCCGTCTCAATCACAGTTCACTCCCGGACATCGTACCCGGCTCACTCCCGGACTCCGCCCCCAGCTCACTCCCGGATACCGCCCCTGGCTCACTCCCGGACACCGCCCCCGGCTCACTCACGGCTTATCATTGATCGCTCTAGTTCAATCCCTGACCCCGCACCCGGCTCACTCCTGCACCGCCCAAGGCTCACTCCCGGAACGCCAGCGGCTTACTCCTGGACAGCCAACAGCTCACGCTTGGACCCTGCCCGCGGCTCAATCCTGGACCCCGCCACCGGCTCTCTCCCAGAAACCGACCCGACTCAATCCCGCACACCGCCCCCGGCTCACTCCCGGACACCGCCCCCGGCTCACTCCCGGACACCGCCCCCGGCTCACTCCCGGACACCGCCCCCGGCTCACTCCCGTACAGCGCCCCCGGCTCACTCCCGGACAGCGCACCCGGCTCACTCCCGGACACCGACCCCGGCTCACTCCCGGACACGACCCCGGCACACTCACGGACACCGCCCCCGGCTCACTCCTGGACACCGCCGCCGGCTCACTCCATGACCGACCCGGCTCACTCCCGGACACCGCCCCCGGTTCACACCCGGACACCGCCCCCGGCTCACTCCCGGACACCGCCCCCGGGTCACTCCCAGACACCGCCCCCGGCTCACTCCCGGACACCGGCCCCGGCTCACTCCCGGACACCGGCCCCGGCTCACTCCCGGACATCGGCCCCGGCTCACTCCCGGACACCGGCCCCGGTTCTCTCCCGGACACCGGCCCCGAGTCACTCCCGGACACCGCCCACGGCTCACTCCCGGACACCGCCCACGGCTCACTCCCGTACACCACCCCAGGCTCACTCCCGGACTCCGCCATCGGCTCACTCCCAGACACCGTCCCGGGTCACAACCGGACATTGCCCCTAGCTCAGTCCCGGACACCGCCCCCGGCTCACTCACGGCTTATCCCTGATTGCTCTAGTTCCATCCCTGACCCCGCACCCGGCTCACTCCTGCACCGCCCAAGGCTCACTCCCGGAATGCCAGCGGCTTACTCCTGGACAGCCAACAGCTCACGCTCGGACCCTGCCCCCGGCTCAATGCCGGACCCTGCCACCGGCTCACTCCCAGAAACCGACCCGGCTCAATCCGAGACACCGCCCCCGGCTCACTCACTGACACCGCCCCCGGCTCTCTCCCGGACACTGCCCCCGGCTCACTCCCGGGCACCGCCACGGGCTCACTCCCGGACACCGCCCCCGTGTCACTCTCGGACACCGCCCCCGGCTCACTCCCGGACACCGTCCCCGGCTCACTTCCGGAATCCGTCCTGGGTCACAACCGGACATTGCCCCTAGCTCAGTCCCTGACAGCTCCCCCGGCTCAATCACAGTTCACTCCCAGACACCGCCCCCAGCTCACTCTCGGACACCGCCCCCGGCTCACTCCCGGACACCGTCCCCGGCTCACTCCCGGGCACCACCCCCGGCTCACTCCCGGACTCCGCCCCCGGCTCACTCCCGGACACCGACCCCGGCTCACTCACGGACACCGACCCCGGCTCACTCACGGACACCGACCCCGGCTCACTCCCGGACACCGACCCCGGCTCACTCCTGGACCCCATCCCCAGCACACTCACGGCTTATTCCTGATCGCTCCAGTTCAATCCCTGACCCCGCACCCGGCACACTCCTGCACCGCCCAAGGCTCACTCCCGGAATGCCAGCGGCTTACTCCTGGACAGCCAACAGCTCACGCTCGGACCCTGCCCCCAGCTCAATGCCGGACCCCGCCACTGGCTCAATTCCAGACACCGCCCCCGGCTAACTCACTGACACCGCCCCTGGCTCACTCCCGGACACTGCCCCCGACTCACACCTGGGCACCGCCCCCGGCTCACACCCGGACACCGCCCCCGACTCACTCCCAGACACCGCCCCGGGCTCACTCCCGGACACCGCCCCCGGCTCACTCCCGGACAGCACCCCCGGCCCTCTCCCGGACGCCGCCCCCGGCTAACTCCCACGCACCGCCCCCGGCTCACTCCCGGACACTGCCCCCGGCTCACTCCCGGACACCACCCCCGGCTCACTCCCGGACACCGCCCCCGGCTCACTCCCGGACACCGCCCCCGGCTCACTCCCGGACACCGCCCCCAGCTCACTCCCGGACACCGCCCCCGGTTCTCTCCCGAACACCGCCCCCGGTTCTCTCCCAGACACCGCCCCCGGCTCACTCCCAGACACCGCCCCCGGCTCACTCCCGGACACCGCCCCCGGCTCACTCCCGGACAGCTCCCCCGGCTCACTCCCGGACACCGACATCGGCTCACTCCCGGACACCGACCCCGGCTCACTCCCGGACACCGACCCCGGCCAACTCCCGGACACCGATCGCGGGTCACACCCGGACACCGACCCCGGCTCACTCCTGAATCCCGTCCCCGGCACACTGACGCTTATCCCTGATCGCTCCAGTTCAATCACTGACCCCGCACGCGGCTCACTCCTGCACTGCCCAAGCCTCACTCCCGGAACGCCAGCGGCTTACTCCTGGACAGCCAACAGCTCACGCTCGGATGGCGCACCCGGCTGCCTCCCGGACACCGACCCCGGCTCACTCCCGGACACGACCCCGGCTCACTCACGGACACCGCCCCCGGCTCACTCCTGGACAGCGCCCCCGGCTCTCTCCCGGACACTGACCTCGGCACACTCCCGGACACCGACCGCGGCTCATTCCCGGACACCGACCCCGGCTCGCTCCCGGACACTGACCCCGGCTCACTCCCGGACAACGATCGCGGCTCACTCCCGGTCACCGTCCCCGGCTCACTCCTGGAATCCGTCCCCGGCACACTCACGGCTTACTCCTGGACGCTGGCCCCGGCTCACTCTCAATCATGCCTCCCGGCTCAGTCCCGGACCCCGCCCCCAACTCACTCCTGGTCACCACCCCCATCTCACACCCTAACACCACACCCGGCACACTTCTGGATACTGCCCCTGGCACACTCCTGGACACCGCCCCCAGCTCACACCATGAACAAACCGGCTCACTCCATGACCGACCCGGCTCACTCCATGACCGACCTGGCTCACTCCCGGACACCGCCCCCGGCTCACGCCCGGACACCGCCCCCGGCTCCCTCCCGGACACCGCCCCCGGCTCCCTCCCGGACACCGCCCCCAGCTCACTCCCGGTCACCGCCCCCAGCTCACTCCCAGACACCGCCCCCGGCTCACTCCCGGACACCGCCCCCGGCTCACTCCCGGACAGCTCCCCCGGCTCACTCCCGGACACCGACACCGTCTCACTCCCGGACACCGACCCCGGCTCACTCCCGGACACCGACCCCGGCCAACTCCCGGACACCGATCGCGGGTCACACCCGGACACCGACCCCGGCTCACTCCTGAATCCCGTCCCCGGCACACTCACGCTTATCCCTGATCGCTCCAGTTCAATCCCTGACCCCGCACGCGGCTCACTCCTGCACCGCCCAAGCCTCACTCCCGGAACGCCAGCGGCTTACTCCTGGACAGCCAACAGCTCACGCTCGGACCCTGCCCGCGGCTCAATCCTGGACCCCGCCACCGGCTCACTCGCAGAAACCAACCCAGCTCAATCCCGCACACCGCCCCCGGCTCAGTCCCGGACACCGCCCCCGGCTCACTCCCGGACACCGCCCCCGGTCACTCCCGGACAGCGCCCCCAGCTCACTCCCGGACAGCGCACCCGGCTGCCTCCCGGACACCGACCCCGGCTCACTCCCGGACACGACCCCGGCTCACTCACGGACACCGCCGCCGGCTCACTCCATGACCGACCCGGCTCACTCCCAGACACCGCCCCCGGTTCACACCCGGACACCGCCCCTGGCTCACTCCCGGACACCGCCCCCGGGTCACTCCCGGATACCGCCCCCGGCTCACTCTCGGACACCGGCCCCGGCTCACTGCCGGACACCGGCCCCGGCTCACTCCCGGAATCCGCCATCGGCTCACTCCCAGACACCGTCCCGGGTCACAACTGGACATTGCCCCTAGCTAAGTCCCGGACACCTCCCCCGTCTCAATCACAGTTCACTCCCGGACATCGTCCCCGGCTCACTCCCGGACACCGCCCCCGGCTCACTCCCGGACACCGCCCCCGGCTCACTCCCGGACACCGCCCCCGGCTCACTCACGGTTTATCCCTGATTGCTCTAGTTCCATCCCTGACCCCGCACCCGGCTCACTCCTGCACCGCCCAAGGCTCACTCCCGGAACGCCAGCGGCTTACTCCTGGACAGCCCACAGTTCACGCTCGGACCCTGCCCCCGGCTCAATGCCGGACCCCGCCACCGGCTCACTCCCTGAAACCGACCCGGCTCAATCCCAGACACCGCCCCCGGCTCACTCCCGGACTCCGCCCCTGGCTCACTCCCGGACACCGACCCCGGCTCACTCCCGGACACCGACCCCAGCTCACTCCTGGACCCCATCCCCGGCACACTCACGGCTTATTCCTGATCGCTCCAGTTCAATCCCTGACCCCGCACCCGGCACACTCCTGCATCGCCCAAGGCTCACTCCCGGAATGCGAGCGGCTTACTCCTGGACAGCCAACAGCTCACGCTCGGACCCTGCCCCCAGCTCAATGCCGGACCCCACCACTGGCTCAATCCCAGACACCGCCCCCGGCTAACTCACTGACACCGCCCCTGGCTTATTCTCGGACCCTGCCCCCGGCTCACACCCGGACACCGCCCCCGGCTCACACCCGGACACCGCCCCTGACTCACTCCCGTACACCGCCCCGGGCTCACTCCCGTACACCGCCCCCGGCTCACTCCCGGACTCCGCCATCGGCTCACTCCCAGACACCGTCCCGGGTCACAACTGGACATTGCCCCTAGCTCAGTCCCGGACACCTCCCCCGTCTCAATCACAGTTCACTCCCGGACATCGTTCCCGGCTCACTCCCGGACACCGCCCCCGGCTCACTCCCGGACACCGCCCCCGGCTCACTCCCGGACACCGCCCCCGGCTCACTCACGGCTTATCCCTGATTGCTCTAGTTCCATCCCTGACCCCGCACCCGGCTCACTCCTGCACCGCCCAAGGCTCACTCCCGGAACGCCAGCGGCTTACTCCTGGACAGCCCACAGTTCACGCTTGGACCCTGCCCCCGGCTCAATGCCGGACCCCGCCACCGGCTCACTCCCAGAAACCGACCCGGCTCAATCCCAGACACCGCCCCCGGCTCACTCCCGGACTCCGCCCCTGGCTCACTCCCGGACACCGACCCCGGCTCACTCCCGGACACCGACCCCGGCTCACTCCTGGACCCCATCCCCGGCACACTCACGGCTTATTCCTGATCGCTCCAGTTCAATCCCTGACCCCGCACCCGGCACACTCCTGCATCGCCCAAGGCTCACTCCCGGAATGCCAGCGGCTTACTCCTGGACAGCCAACAGCTCACGCTCGGACCCTGCCCCCAGCTCAATGCCGGACCCCGCCACTGGCTCAATCCCAGACACCGCCCCCGGCTAACTCACTGACACCGCCCCTGGCTCATTCTCGGACACTGCCCCTGGCTCACACCCGGACACCGCCCCCGGCTCACACCCGGACACCGCCCCTGACTCACTCCCGTACACCGCCCCGGGCTCACTCCCGGACACCGCCCCCGGCTCACTCCCGGACAGCAACCCCGGCACTCTCCCGGACTCCGCCCCCGGCTCACTCCCATGCACCGCCCCCGGCTCACTCCCGGACACCTCCCCCGGCTCACTCCCGGCTCACTCCCGGACACCGCCCCGGCTCACTCCCGGACACCGCCCCCCGGCTCACTCCCGGACACCGCCCCCGGCTCACTCCCGCACCCCCACCCCGGGCTCACTACTGGTCAACCCACTCGGCTCACTCCCGGACATCGCCCCCGGCTCACTCCCGCACACCGACACCGGCTCACTCCCGGACACCGTCCTGGGTCACAACCGGACACCGCCCCCGGCTCACTCCTGGACCCCGACCCTGGCTCACTCACGGCTCACTCCTGGACACCGGCTCCGGCTCACTCTCAATCATGCCTCCCGGCTCAGTCCTGGACCCCGCTCCCAACTCACTCCCGGTTACCGCCCCCGTCTCACGCCCTAACACCAAACCCGGCACACTCCTGGACACTGCCCCAGGCTCACTCCTGGACACCGCCCCCAGCTCACACCATGAATGACCCGGCTCACTAAATGACGGACGCGGCTCACACCCGGACACCGCCCCCAGCTCACTCCCGGACACCGCCCCCGGCTCCCTCCCGGACACCGCCACCGGCTCACTCCCAGACACCGCCCCCGGATCACTCCCGGACACCGCCCCCGGCTCACACCCAGACACCGCCCCCGGCTGACCCCCGGACACCGCCCACGGCTCACTCCCGGACACCGCCCCCGGCTCACTCCCGGACACCGCCCCCGGCTCACTCCCGGACACCGCCCCGGCTCACTCACGGCTTATCCCTGATCGCTCTAGTTCAATCCCTGACCCTGCAACCGGCTCACTCCTGCACCACCCAAGGCTCACACCCGGAACGCCAGCGGCTTACTCCTGGACAGCCAACAGCTCACGCTCGGACCCTGCCCCCGGCTCAATGCCGGACCCCGCCACCGGCTCACTCCCAGAAACCGACCCGGCTCAATCCCAGACACCGCACCCGGCTCACTCCCGGACACCACCCCGGGCTCACTCCCGGACACCGCCCCCGGCTCAATCACGGACACCACCCCAGGCTCACTCCCGCACCCCCACCCCCGGCTCACTACTGGTCAACCCACTCGGCTCACTCCCGGACATCGCCCCCGGCTCACTCTTGGACACCGACCCCGGCTCACTCCCGCACACCGACACCGGCTCACTCCTGGACACCGTCCTGGGTCACAACCGGACACCGCCCCCGGCTCACTCCTGGACGCCGACCCCGGCTCACTCACGGCTCACTCCTGGACACCGGCTCCGGCTCACTCTCGATCATGCCTCCCGGCTCAGTCCTGGACCCCGACCCAAACTCACTCCCAGTCACCGCCCCCGTCTCACACCCTAACACCACACCCGGCACACTTCTGGACACTGCCCCAGGCTCACTCCATGATGGACTCGGCTCACTCCATGACCGACCCGGCTCACTCCCGGACACCGCCCTTGGCTCACACCCGGACACCGCCCCCAGCTCACACCCGGACACCGCCCCCGGCTCACTCCCGGACACCGCCCCTGGCTCCCTCCCGGACACCGCCCCCGGCTCACTCCCGGACACCGGCCCCGGTTCTCTCCCGGACACCGCCCCCGGCTCACTCCCGGACACCGCCCCCGGCTCATTCCCGGACACCGACCCCGGCTCACTCCCGGACACCGTCCCGGGTCACAACCGGACACCGCCCCCGGCTCACTCCTGGACCCCGACCCCGGCTAACTCACGGCTCACTCCTGGACACTGGCCCCGGATCACTCTCAATCATACCTCCTGGCTCAGTCCCGGACCCCGCCCCCAACTCACTCCCGGTCACCGCCCCCATCTCACGCCCTAACACCACACCCGGCACACTCCTGGACACTGCCCCTGGATCACTCCGGGACACCGCCCCCGGCTCACACCGTGAACGACCTGGCTCACTCCCGGACACCGCCCCCGGCTCACACCCGGACACCACCACCGGCTCACACCCGGACACCGCCCCCGGCTCACTCCCGGACACTGACCCGGCTCTGTACCGGACACCGCCACCGGCTCACGCCCGGACACCGCCCCCGGCCCACTCCCGGACACCGACCGCGGCTCACTCCCGGTCACCTCCCCCGGCTCACTCCCGGACACCGCCTCCGGCTCACTTCTGGACACCGCCCCTGGCTCACTCCTGGACACTGCCCCCGGCTCACTCCCGGACAGCGCCCCCGGCTCACTCCCGGACACCGACCCCGGCTCACTCCCGGACACGACCCTGGCTCACTCACGGACACTGCCCCCGGCTCACTCCTGGACACCGCCGCCGGCTCACTCCATGACCGACCCGGCTCTCTCCCGGGCACCGCCCCCGGTTCATCCCCGGACACCGCTCCCGGCTCACACCCGGAGACCGCCCCCGGCTCACTCCTGGACACCGCCCCCGGCTCACTCCCGGACAGCGCCTCCGGCTCACTCCCGGACACCGGCCCCGGCTCACTCCCAGACGCCGCCCCCGGCTCACTCCCGGACACCGCCCCGGGTCACAACCGGACATTGCCCCTAGCTCAGTCTCGGACACCTCCCCCGTCTCAATCACAGTTCACTCCCGGACATCGTACCCGGCTCACTCCCGGACACCGCCCCCGGCTCACTCCCGGATACCGCCCCTGCCTCACTCCCGGACACCGCCCCCGGCTCACTCACGGCTTATCCCTGATCGCTCTAGTTCAATCCCTGACCCCGCACCCGGCTCACTCCTGCACCACCCAAGGCTCACTCCCGGAACGCCAGCGGCTTAATCCTGGACAGCCAACAGCTCACGCTCGGACCCTGCCCCCGGCTCAATGCCGGACCCCGCCACCGGCTCACTCCCAGAAACCGACCCGGCTCACTCCCGGACACCGCACCCGTCTCACTCCCGGACACCGCCCCCGGCTCACTCCCGGACACCGCCCCCGGCTCACTCCCGGACACCGCCCCCGGCTCACTCCCGGACACCGCCCCCGGCTCACTCCCGGACACCGCCCCGGCTCACTCCCGGACACCGCCCTCGGCTCAATCACGGACACCGCCCCCGGCTCACTCCCGCACCCCCACCCCCGGCTCACTACTGGTCAACCCCTCGGCTCACTCCCGGACATCGCCCCCGGCTCACTCTTGGACACTGACCCCGGCTCACTCCCGCACACCGACACCGGCTCACTCCCGGACACCGTCCTGGGTCACAACTGGACACCGCCCCCGGCTCACTCCTGGACCCCGACCCCGGCTCACTCACGGCTCACTCCTGGACACCGGCTCCGGCTCACTCTCAAACATGCCTCCCGGCTCAGTCCTGGACCCCGCCCCCAACTCACTCCCGGTCACCGCCCCTGTGCCCCCGTGTCATGCCCTAACACCTCACCCGGCACACTCCTGGACACTGCCCCAGGCTCACTCCTGGACACCGCCCCCGGCTCACACCATGAACGACCCGGCTCACTCCCGGACACCGCCCTCAGCTCACACCCGGACACCGCCCCCGGCTCACACCCAGACACTGCCCCCGGCTCACTCCCGGACACCGCCCCCGGCTCCCTTCCGGATACCGCCCCCGGCTCACTCCCGGACACCGCCCCTGTCTCACTCCCTGACACCGGCCCCGGTTCTCTCACGGACACCGCCCCTGGCTCACTCCCGGAAACGGCCCCCGGCTCATTCCCGGACACCACACCCGGCTCACACCTGGACAGCGCCCCCGGCTCACACCCGGACACCGACACCGGCTCACTCCCGGACACCGTCCCGGGTCACAACCTGACACTGCCCCCGGCTCACTCCTGGACCCCGACCCCGGCTCACTCACGGCTCACTCCTGGACACTGGCCCCGGATCACTGTCAAACATGCCTCCCGATTCAGTCCCGGACCCCGCCCCCAACTCACTCCCGGTCACCGCCCCCATCTCACGCCCTAACACCACACCCGGCACACTCCTGGACACTGCCCCTGGCTCACTCCTGGACACCGCCCCCGGCTCACACCATGAACGACCCGGCTCACTCCATGACCGACCTGGCTCACTCCCGGACACCGACCCGGCTCACAACCGGACACCGCCCCCGGCTCACTCCCGGACACCGCCCCCGGCTCACTCCCGGACACCGCCCCCGGCTCCCTCCCGGACACCGCCACCGGCTGACTCCCGGACACTGCCCCCGGCTCACTCCCGGTCACCGCCCCCGGCTCACTCCCGGACACCGCCCCCGGCTCACTCCTGGACACCGCCCCCGGTTCTCTCCCGGACACCGCCCCCGGTTCTCTCCCGGACACCTCCCCCGGCTCACTCCCGGACACCGCCCCCGGCTCACTCCCGGACACCGCCCCCGGCTCACTCCCGGACACCGAACTCGGCTCACTCCCGGACACCGCCCCCGGCTCACTCCCGGACAGCGCTCCCGGACACCGACCCCGGCTCACTCCCGGACACCGACCCCGGCTCACTCACGGACACCGACCCGGCTCACTCCTGGACACCGATCGCGGCTCACACCCGGCCACCGACCCCGGCTCACTCCTGGACCCCGTCCCCGGCACACTCACGCTTATCCCTGATCGCTCCAATTCAATCCCTAACCCCGCACGCGGCTCACTCCTGCACCGCCCAAGGCTCACTCCCAGAACACCAGCGGCTCACTCCCGGACACCGCCCCCGGCTCACTCCAGGACACCGCCCCAGGCTCACTCCCGGACACCGCCCCCGGCTCACTCCCGGACACCGCACGCTCCTCACTCCCGGACACCGCCCCCGGCTCACTCCCGGACACCGCCCCCGGCTCCCTCCCGGACACCGCCCCCAGCTCACTCCCGGACACCGCCCCCGGCTCACTCCCGGACACCGCCCCCGGCTCACTCCCGGACACCGCCCCCGGCTCCCTCCCGGACACCGCCCCCGGTTCTCTCCCAGACACCGCCACCGGCTCACTCCCGGAAACCACCCCCGGATCACTCCCGGACACCGCCCCCGGCTCACTCCCGGTCACCGCCCCCGGCTCATTCCTGGACACCGACCCCGGCTCACTCCCGGACACCGACCCCGGCTAACTCCCGGACACCTATCGCGGCTCACTCACGGCTTACTCCTGGACGCTGGCCCCGGCTCACTCTCAATCATGCCTCCCGCCTCAGTCCCGGACCCGGCCCCCGGTTCACTCCCGGACACCGCCCCCGGCTCACTCCCGGACACCGACCCCGGCTCACTCCCGGACACCGTCCCGGGTCACAACCGGACACCGCCCCCGGCTCACTCCTGGACCACGACCACGGCTCACTCACGGCTCACTCCTGGACACTGGCCCCAGCTCACTCTCAATCATGCCTCCCGGCGCAGTCCCGGACCCCTCCCCCAACTCACTCCCGGTCACCGCCCCCATCTCATGCCCTAACACCACACCCGGCACACTCCTGGACACTGCCCCCGGTTCTCTCCCGGACACCGCCCCCGGCTCACTCCCGGACACCGCCCCCGGCTCACTCCCGGACACCGCCCCCTGCTCACTCCCGGACACCGACCCCAGCTCACTCCTGGACACCGACACCGGGTCACTCCCGGACACCGATTGCGGCTGACACACGGACACCGACCCCGGCTCACTCCTGGACCCCGTCCCCGGCACACTCCCGGCTTATCCCTGATCGCTCCAGTTCAATCCCTGACCCCGCACGCGGCTCACTCCTGCACCGCCCAAGGCCCACTCCCGGAATGCCAGTGGCTCACTCCCGGACACCACCCCCGGCTCACTCCCGGACACCGCCACAGGCTCACTCCCGGACACCGCCCCCGGCTCACTCCCGGACACCGCCCCCGGCTCACTCCCGGGCACCGCCCCCGGCTCACTCCCGGACACCGCCCCCGGCTCACTACCGGACACAGCTCCCGGCTCCCTCCTGGACCCCGACCCCAGCTCACTCACGGCTCACTCCTGGACACTGGCCCCGGCTCACTCTCAATCATGCCTCCCGGCTGAGTCCCGGACCCCGCCAACTCACTCCCGGTCACCGCCCCCATCTCACGCCCTAACACCACACCCGGCACACTCCTGGACACTGCCCCTGGCTCTCTCCTGGACACCGCCCCCGGCTCACACCATGAACGACCCGGCTCACTCCATGACCGACCCGGCTCACTCCATGACCGACCTGGCTCACTCCCGGACACCGTCCCCGGCTCACACCCGGACACCGCTCCCAGCTCACACCCGAACACCGCCCCCGGCTCACTCCTGGACACTGCCCCCGGCTCAATCCCGGTCACCGCCCCCGGCTCACTCCCGGACACCGCCTGCGGCTCACTCCCGGACACCGCCCCCGGCTCACTCCCGGACACTGCCCGCGGTTCACTCCCGGACACCGCCCCCGGCTCACTCCCGGACACCGCCCCCGGCTCACTCCCGGACACCGCCCCCGGCTCACTCCCGGACACCGCCCCGGCTCACTCCCGGACACCGCCCTCGGCTCAATCACGGACACCGCCCCCGGCTCACACCCGCACCCCCACCCCCGGCTCACTACTGGTCAACCCCTCGGCTCACTCCCGGACATCGCCCCCGGCTCACTCTTGGACACTGACCCCGGCTCACTCCCGCACACCGACACCGGCTCACTCCAGGACACCGTCCTGGGTCACAACTGGACACCGCCCCCGGCTCACTCCTGGACCCCGACCCCGGCTCACTCACGGCTCACTCCTGGACACCGGCTCCGGCTCACTCTCAAACATGCCTCCCGGCTCAGTCCTGGACCCCGCCCCCAACTCACTCCCGGTCACCGCCCCTGTGCCCCCGTGTCACGCCCTAACACCTCACCCGGCACACTCCTGGACACTGCCCCAGGCTCACTCCTGGACACCGCCCCCGGCTCACACCATGAACGACCCGGCTCACTCCCGGACACCGCCCTCGGCTCACACCCGGACACCGCCCCCGGCTCACACCCAGACACTGCCCCCGGCTCACTCCCGGACACCGCCCCCGGCTCCCTTCCGGATACCGCCCCCGGCTCACTCCCGGACACCGCCCCTGTCTCACTCCCTGACACCGGCCCCGGTTCTCTCACGGACACCGCCCCTGGCTCACTCCCGGAAACGGCCCCCGGCTCATTCCCGGACACCACACCCGGCTCACACCTGGACAGCGCCCCCGGCTCACACCCGGACACCGACACCGGCTCACTCCCGGACACCGTCCCGGGTCACAACCTGACACTGCCCCCGGCTCACTCCTGGACCCCGACCCCGGCTCACTCACGGCTCACTCCTGGACACTGGCCCCGGATCACTGTCAATCATGCCTCCCGATTCAGTCCCGGACCCCGCCCCCAAATCACTCCCGGTCACCGCCCCCATCTCACGCCCTAACACCACACCCGGCACACTCCTGGACACTGCCCCTGGCTCACTCCTGGACACCGCCCCCGGCTCACACCATGAACGACCCGGCTCACTCCATGACCGACCTGGATCACTCCCGGACACCGCCCCCGGCTCACAACCGGACACCGCCCCCGGCTCACTCCCGGACACCACCCCCGGCTCACTCCCGGACACCGCCCCCGGCTCCCTCCCGGACACCGCCACCGGCTGACTCCCGGACACCGCCCCCGGCTCACTCCCGGACACCGCCCCCGGCTCACTCCTGGACACCGACCCCAGTTCTCTCCCGGACACCGCCCCCGGTTCTCTCCCGGACACCTCCCCCGGCTCACTCCCGGACACCGCCCCCGGCTCACTCCCGGACACCGCCCCCGGCTCACTCCCGGACACCGAACTCGGCTCACTCCCGGACACCGCCCCCGGCTCACTCCCGGACAGCGCTCCCGGACACCGACCCCGGCTCACTCCCGGACACCGACCCCGGCTCACTCACGGACACCGACCCGGCTCACTCCTGGACACCGATCACGGCTCACACACGGCCACCGACCCCGGCTCACTCCTGGACCCCGTCCCCGGCACACTCACGCTTATCCCTGATCGCTCCAATTCAATCCCTAACCCCGCACGCGGCTCACTCCTGCACCGCCCAAGGCTCACTCCCAGAACACCAGCGGCTCACTCCCGGACACCGCCCCCGGCTCACTCCAGGACACCGCCCCCGGCTCACTCCCGGACACCGCACGCTCCTCACTCCCGGACACCGCCCCCGGCTCACTCCCGGACACCGCCCCCGGCTCACTCCCGGACACCGCCCCCGGCTCACTCCTGGACACCGCCCCCGGTTCTCTCCCGGACACCGCCCCCGGTTCTCTCCCGGACACCTCCCCCGGCTCACTCCCGGACACCGCCCCCGGCTCACTCCCGGACACCGCCCCCGGCTCACTCCCGGACACCGAACTCGGCTCACTCCCGGACACCGCCCCCGGCTCACTCCCGGACAGCGCTCCCGGACACCGACCCCGGCTCACTCCCGGACACCGACCCCGGCTCACTCACGGACACCGACCCGGCTCACTCCTGGACACCGATCGCGGCTCACACCCGGCCACCGACCCCGGCTCACTCCTGGACCCCGTCCCCGGCACACTCACGCTTATCCCTGATCGCTCCAATTCAATCCCTAACCCCGCACGCGGCTCACTCCTGCACCGCCCAAGGCTCACTCCCAGAACACCAGCGGCTCACTCCCGGACACCGCCCCCGGCTCACTCCAGGACACCGCCCCAGGCTCACTCCCGGACACCGCCCCCGGCTCACTCCCGGACACCGCACGCTCCTCACTCCCGGACACCGCCCCCGGCTCACTCCCGGACACCGCCCCCGGCTCCCTCCCGGACACCGCCCCCAGCTCACTCCCGGACACCGCCCCCGGCTCACTCCCGGACACCGCCCCCGGCTCACTCCCGGACACCGCCCCCGGCTCCCTCCCGGACACCGCCCCCGGTTCTCTCCCAGACACCGCCACCGGCTCACTCCCGGAAACCACCCCCGGATCACTCCCGGACACCGCCCCCGGCTCACTCCCGGTCACCGCCCCCGGCTCATTCCTGGACACCGACCCCGGCTCACTCCCGGACACCGACCCCGGCTAACTCCCGGACACCTATCGCGGCTCACTCACGGCTTACTCCTGGACGCTGGCCCCGGCTCACTCTCAATCATGCCTCCCGCCTCAGTCCCGGACCCGGCCCCCGGTTCACTCCCGGACACCGCCCCCGGCTCACTCCCGGACACCGACCCCGGCTCACTCCCGGACACCGTCCCGGGTCACAACCGGACACCGCCCCCGGCTCACTCCTGGACCACGACCACGGCTCACTCACGGCTCACTCCTGGACACTGGCCCCAGCTCACTCTCAATCATGCCTCCCGGCGCAGTCCCGGACCCCTCCCCCAACTCACTCCCGGTCACCGCCCCCATCTCATGCCCTAACACCACACCCGGCACACTCCTGGACACTGCCCCCGGTTCTCTCCCGGACACCGCCCCCGGCTCACTCCCGGACACCGCCCCCGGCTCACTCCCGGACACCGCCCCCTGCTCACTCCCGGACACCGACCCCAGCTCACTCCTGGACACCGACACCGGGTCACTCCCGGACACCGATTGCGGCTGACACACGGACACCGACCCCGGCTCACTCCTGGACCCCGTCCCCGGCACACTCCCGGCTTATCCCTGATCGCTCCAGTTCAATCCCTGACCCCGCACGCGGCTCACTCCTGCACCGCCCAAGGCCCACTCCCGGAATGCCAGTGGCTCACTCCCGGACACCACCCCCGGCTCACTCCCGGACACCGCCACAGGCTCACTCCCGGACACCGCCCCCGGCTCACTCCCGGACACCGCCCCCGGCTCACTCCCGGGCACCGCCCCCGGCTCACTCCCGGACACCGCCCCCGGCTCACTACCGGACACAGCTCCCGGCTCCCTCCTGGACCCCGACCCCAGCTCACTCACGGCTCACTCCTGGACACTGGCCCCGGCTCACTCTCAATCATGCCTCCCGGCTGAGTCCCGGACCCCGCCAACTCACTCCCGGTCACCGCCCCCATCTCACGCCCTAACACCACACCCGGCACACTCCTGGACACTGCCCCTGGCTCTCTCCTGGACACCGCCCCCGGCTCACACCATGAACGACCCGGCTCACTCCATGACCGACCCGGCTCACTCCATGACCGACCTGGCTCACTCCCGGACACCGTCCCCGGCTCACACCCGGACACCGCTCCCAGCTCACACCCGAACACCGCCCCCGGCTCACTCCTGGACACTGCCCCCGGCTCAATCCCGGTCACCGCCCCCGGCTCACTCCCGGACACCGCCTGCGGCTCACTCCCGGACACCGCCCCCGGCTCACTCCCGGACACTGCCCGCGGTTCACTCCCGGACACCGCCCCCGGCTCACTCCCGGACACCGCCCCCGGCTCACTCCCGGACACCGCCCCCGGCTCACTCCCGGACACTGCCCCGGCTCACTCCCGGACACCGCCCTCGGCTCAATCACGGACACCGCCCCCGGCTCACACCCGCACCCCCACCCCCGGCTCACTACTGGTCAACCCCTCGGCTCACTCCCGGACATCGCCCCCGGCTCACTCTTGGACACTGACCCCGGCTCACTCCCGCACACCGACACCGGCTCACTCCAGGACACCGTCCTGGGTCACAACTGGACACCGCCCCCGGCTCACTCCTGGACCCCGACCCCGGCTCACTCACGGCTCACTCCTGGACACCGGCTCCGGCTCACTCTCAAACATGCCTCCCGGCTCAGTCCTGGACCCCGCCCCCAACTCACTCCCGGTCACCGCCCCTGTGCCCCCGTGTCACGCCCTAACACCTCACCCGGCACACTCCTGGACACTGCCCCAGGCTCACTCCTGGACACCGCCCCCGGCTCACACCATGAACGACCCGGCTCACTCCCGGACACCGCCCTCGGCTCACACCCGGACACCGCCCCCGGCTCACACCCAGACACTGCCCCCGGCTCACTCCCGGACACCGCCCCCGGCTCCCTTCCGGATACCGCCCCCGGCTCACTCCCGGACACCGCCCCTGTCTCACTCCCTGACACCGGCCCCGGTTCTCTCACGGACACCGCCCCTGGCTCACTCCCGGAAACGGCCCCCGGCTCATTCCCGGACACCACACCCGGCTCACACCTGGACAGCGCCCCCGGCTCACACCCGGACACCGACACCGGCTCACTCCCGGACACCGTCCCGGGTCACAACCTGACACTGCCCCCGGCTCACTCCTGGACCCCGACCCCGGCTCACTCACGGCTCACTCCTGGACACTGGCCCCGGATCACTGTCAATCATGCCTCCCGATTCAGTCCCGGACCCCGCCCCCAAATCACTCCCGGTCACCGCCCCCATCTCACGCCCTAACACCACACCCGGCACACTCCTGGACACTGCCCCTGGCTCACTCCTGGACACCGCCCCCGGCTCACACCATGAACGACCCGGCTCACTCCATGACCGACCTGGATCACTCCCGGACACCGCCCCCGGCTCACAACCGGACACCGCCCCCGGCTCACTCCCGGACACCACCCCCGGCTCACTCCCGGACACCGCCCCCGGCTCCCTCCCGGACACCGCCACCGGCTGACTCCCGGACACCGCCCCCGGCTCACTCCCGGACACCGCCCCCGGCTCACTCCTGGACACCGACCCCAGTTCTCTCCCGGACACCGCCCCCGGTTCTCTCCCGGACACCTCCCCCGGCTCACTCCCGGACACCGCCCCCGGCTCACTCCCGGACACCGCCCCCGGCTCACTCCCGGACACCGAACTCGGCTCACTCCCGGACACCGCCCCCGGCTCACTCCCGGACAGCGCTCCCGGACACCGACCCCGGCTCACTCCCGGACACCGACCCCGGCTCACTCACGGACACCGACCCGGCTCACTCCTGGACACCGATCACGGCTCACACACGGCCACCGACCCCGGCTCACTCCTGGACCCCGTCCCCGGCACACTCACGCTTATCCCTGATCGCTCCAATTCAATCCCTAACCCCGCACGCGGCTCACTCCTGCACCGCCCAAGGCTCACTCCCAGAACACCAGCGGCTCACTCCCGGACACCGCCCCCGGCTCACTCCAGGACACCGCCCCAGGCTCACTCCCGGACACCGCCCCCGGCTCACTCCCGGACACCGCACGCTCCTCACTCCCGGACACCGCCCCCGGCTCACTCCCGGACACCGCCCCCGGCTCACTCCCGGACACCGCCCCCGGCTCACTCCCGGACACCGCCCCCGGCTCCCTCCCGGACACCGCCCCCGGTTCTCTCCCAGACACCGCCACCGGCTCACTCCCGGAAACCACCCCCGGATCACTCCCGGACACCGCCCCCGGCTCACTCCCGGTCACCGCCCCCGGCTCACTCCTGCACAGCGCCCCCGTCTCTCTCCCGGACACTGACCCCGATTCACTCCCGGACACCGACCGCGGCTCATTCCTGGACACCGACCCCGGCTCACTCCCGGACACCGACCCCGGCTAACTCCCGGACACCGATCGCGGCTCACTCACGGCTTACTCCTGGACGCTGGCCCCGGCTCACTCTCAATCATGCCTCCCGCCTCAGTCCCGGACCCGGCCCCCGGTTCACTCCCGGACACCGCCCCCGGCTCACTCCCGGACACCGACCCCGGCTCACTCCCGGACACCGTCCCGGGTCACAACCGGACACCGCCCCCGGCTCACTCCTGGACCACGACCACGGCTCACTCACGGCTCACTCCTGGACACTGGCCCCGGCTCACTCTCAATCATGCCTCCCGGCGCAGTCCCGGACCCCTCCCCCAACTCACTCCCGGTCACCGCCCCCATCTCATGCCCTAACACCACACCCGGCACACTCCTGGACACTGCCCCCGGTTCTCTCCCGGACACCGCCCCCGGCTCACTCCCGGACACCGCCCCCGGCTCACTCCCGGACACCGCCCCCGGCTCACTCCCGGACACCGCCCCCTGCTCACTCCCGGACACCGACCCCAGCTCACTCCTGGACACCGACACCGGGTCACTCCCGGACACCGATTGCGGCTGACACACGGACACCGACCCCGGCTCACTCCTGGACCCCGTCCCCGGCACACTCACGGCTTATCCCTGATCGCTCCAGTTCAATCCCTGACCCCGCACGCGGCTCACTCCTGCACCGCCCAAGGCCCACTCCCGGAATGCCAGTGGCTCACTCCCGGACACCACCCCCGGCTCACTCCCGGACACCGCCACAGGCTCACTCCCGGACACCGCCCCCGGCTCACTCCCGGACACCGCCCCCGGCTCACTCCCGGGCACCGCCCCCGGCTTACTCCCGGACACCGCCCCAGGCTCACTCCCGGACACCGCCCCAGGCTCACTCCCGGACACCGCCCCCGGTTCTCTCCCGGACACCGCCCCCGGCTCAATCCCGGACACCACCCCCGGCTCACTCCCGGACACCGCCCCCGGCTCACTACCGGACACAGCCCCCGGCTCCCTCCTGGACCCCGACCCCAGCTCACTCACGGCTCACTCCTGGACACCGCCCCCGGCTCACACCATGAACGACCCGGCTCACTCCATGACCGACCCGGCTCACTCCATGACCGACCTGGCTCACTCCCGGACACCGTCCCCGGCTCACACCCTGACACCGCTCCCAGCTCACACCAGAACACCGCCCCCGGCTCACTCCTGGACACTGACCCCGGCTCAATCCCGGTCACCGCCCCCGGCTCACTCCCGGACACCGCCTGCGGCTCACTCCTGGACACCGCCCCCGGCTCACTCCCGGACACTGCCCGCGGTTCACTCCCGGACACCGCCCCCGGCTTACTCCCCGACACCGCCCCCGGCTCACTCCCGGACACCGCCCCCGGCTCACTCCCGGACACCGCCCCTGGCTCACTCCTGGACAGCACCCCCGGCTCACTCCTGGACACCGACCCCGGCTCACTCCCGGACACCGACCCCGGCTCACTCACGGACACCGACCCCGGGTCACTCCCGGACACCGATCGCGGCTCACACCCGGACACCGCCCCCGGCTCACACCCAGACTCCGCCCCCGGCTCACACCCGGACACCACCCCCGGCTCACTCCCGGACACCGCCCCCAGCTCCCTCCCAGACACCGCAACCGGCTCACTCCTGGACACCGCCCCCGGCTCACTCCCGGACACCGCCCCCGGCTCACTCATGGTCACCGCCCCCGGCTCACTCCCGGACACCGCCCCCGGCTCACACCGGGACACCGCCCCAGGTTCTCTCCCGGACACCGCCCCCGGCTCACTCCCGGGCACCGCCCCCGGCTCACTCCCGGACACCGCCCCCGGCTCACTCCCGGACACCGCCCCCGGCTCACTCCCGGACAGCGCCCCCGGCTCACTCCCGGACACCGATCCCGGCTCACTCCCGGACACTGAACCGGCTCACTCACGGACACCGGCCCCGGCTCCCTCCGATCGCGGCTCACACCCGGCCACCAACCCCGGCTCACTCCTGGACCCCGTCCCCGGCACACTCACGCTTATCCCTGATCGCTCCAGTTCAATCCCTGACCCCGCACGCGGCTCACTCCTGCACCGCCCAAGGCTCACTCCCGGAACGCCAGCGGCTCACTCCGGGACACCGCCCCCCGGCTCACTCCCCGACACCGCCCCAGGCTCACTCCCGGACACCGCCACCGGCTCACTCCCGGACACCACCCCCGGCTCACTCCCGGATACCGCCCCTGGCTCACTCCCGGACACCGCCCCAGGCACACTTCCGGACACCGCCCCCGGTTCTCTCCCGGACACCGCCCCCGGCTCAATCCCGGACACCGCCCCCGGCTCACTCCCGGACACCGCCCCCGGCTCACTCCCGGACACCGCCCCCGGATCACTCCCGGACGCCGACCCCGGCTCACTCCCGGACACCGTCCCGAGTCACAACCGGACACCGCCCCCGGCTCACTCCTGGACCCCGACCCCGGCTAATTCACGGCTCACTCCTGGACACTGGCCCCGGATCACTCTCAGTCATGCCTCCCGGCTCAGTCCCGGACCCCGCCCCCAACTCACTCCCGGTCACCGCCTCCATCTCACGCCCTAACACCACACCCGGCACACTCCTGGACACTGCCCCTGGCTCACTCCTGGACACCGCCCCCGGCTCACACCATGAACAACCCGGCTCACTCCATAACGGACCCGGCTCACTCCATGACCGACCGGGCTCACTCCCGGACACCGCCCCCGGCTCACACCCGGACTCCGCCCCCGGCTCACACCCGGACACCGCCCCCGGCTCACTCCCGGACACCGCCCCCGGCTCCCTCCCAGACACCGCAACCGGCTCACTCCCGGACACCGCCCCCGGCTCACTCCCGGACACCGCCCCCGGCTCACTCATGGTCACCGCCCCCGGCTCACTCCCGGACACCGCCCCCGGCTCACACCGGGACACCGTCCCAGGTTCTCTCCCGGACACCGCCCCCGGCTCACTCCCGGGCACCGACCCTGGCTCACTCCCGGACACCGCCCCCGGCTCACTCCCGGACACCGCCCCTGGCTCACTCCCGGACAGCGCCCCCGGCTCACTCCCGGACACCGATCCCGGCTCACTCCCGGACGCCGAACCGGCTCACTCACGGACACCGGCACCGGCTCCCTCCCGGACACCGATCGCGGCTCACACCCGGCCACCAACCCCGGCTCACTCCTGGACACCGTCCCCGGCACAATCACGCTTATCCCTGATCGCTCCAGTTCAATCCCTGACCCCGCACGCGGCTCACTCCTGCACCGCACAAGGCTCACTCCCAGAACGACCGCGGCTCACTCCCGGACACCGCCCCCGGCTCACTCACGGACACCGCCCGCGGCTCACTCACGGACACCGCCCCCGGCTCACTCCCGGACACCACCCCCGGCTCACTCCCGGACAGTGCCACCGGCTCACTCCCGGACAGTGCCACCGGCTCACTCCCGGACAGCACCCCCGGCTCACTCCCGGACACTGACCCCGGCTCACTCCCGGACACCGACCCCGGCTCACTCACGGACACCGACCCCGGCTCACTCCTGGACCCCGTCCCCGGCACACTCACGCTTATTCATGATCACTCCAGTTCAATCCCTGACCCCGCACGCGGCTCACTCCTGCACCGCCCAAGGCTCACTCCCGGAACGCCAGCGGCTCACTCCCGGACACCGCCCCCGGCTCACTCCCGGACTCCGCCCCGGCTCACTCCCGGACACCGACCCCGGCTCATTCCCGGACGCAGACCCCGGCTCACTCACGGACACCGACCCCGGCTCATTTCCAGACACCGATCGCAGCTCACTCCCGGACACTGCCCCCTGCTAACTCCCGGACACCGCCCCCGGCTCACTCCGGACCCCGCCCAGGTTCTCTCCCGGACACCGCCCCCGGCTCACTCCCGGACACCACCCACTGCTCACTCCGGACACCGCACCCGGCTCACTACCGGACACCGCCACCGGCTCCCTCCCGGACACCGCCACCGGCTCACTCCCGGACACCGCCCCCCGGCTCATGCCTGGACTCCGCCCCGGCTCACTCCCGGACACCGCCCCCGGCTCACTCCCGGACACCGCCCCGGCTCACACCCGGACACTGCCCCAGGCTCACTCCCGGACACCGCCCCCGGCTCACTCCGGACACCGACCCCGGCACACTCCCGGACACCGACCCTGGCTCATTCCGGACACCGACCCCGGCTCACTCCCGGATACCGCCCCTGGCTCACTCCCGGACACCGCCCCAAGCTCACTTCCGGACACCGCCCCCGGTTCTCTCCGGAAACCGCCCCCGGCTCAATCCCGGACACCGCCCCCGGCTCACTCCCGGACTCCGCCCCGGCTCACTCCCGGACACCGCCCCCGGCTCACTCCCGGACACCGACCCCGGCACACTCCCGGACACCGACCCTGGCTCATTCCCGGACACCACCCCCGGCTCACTCCCGGATACCGCCCCCTGCTCACTCCCGGACACCGCCCCCAAGCTCACTTCCGGACACCGCCCCCGGTTCTCTCCCGGACACAGCCCCGGCTCAATCCGGACACCGCCCCGGCTCACTCCTGGACTCCGCCCCCGGCTCACTCCCGGACACCGCCCCCCCGGCTCACCTCCCGGACACCGACCCCGGCTCACTCCCGGACACCATCCCGGGTCACAACCGGACACCGCCCCCGGCTCACCTCCTGGACCACGACCCCGGCTCACTCACGGCTCACTCCCGGACACCGACCCCGGCTCACTCATGGACACCGACCCTGGCTCACTCATGGACACCGACCCCGGCTCACTCCCGGTCACCGCCCCCGGCTCGCACCCGGACACCGCCCCCGGCTCACACGCGGACACCGCCCCCCGGCTCACTCCTGGAGACCGCCCCGGGCTCACTCCCAGACACCGCCCCCGGCTCACTCCCGGACAGCACCCCAGGCCCTCTCCTGGACTCCGCCCCTGGCTCACTCCCATGCACCGCCCCCAGCTCACTCCCAGACACCGCCCCCGGCTCACTCCCGGACACCACCCCCGGCTCACTCCCGGACTCCGCCATCGGCTCACTCCCGGACACCGTCCCGGGTCACAACCGGACATTGCCCCTTAGCTCAGTCCCGGACACCTCCGCCGTCTCAATCACAGTTCACTCCCGGACACCGCCCCCGGCTCACTCACGGCTTATCCCTGATTGCTCTAGTTCCATCCCTGACCCCGCACCTGGCTCACTCCTGCACCGCCCAAGGCTCACTCCCGGAATGCCACCGGCTTCCTCCTGGACAGCCAACAGCTCACGTTCGGACCCTGCCTCCGGCTCAATGCTGGACCCCACCAGCGGCTCACTCCCAGAAACTGACCCGGCTCAATCCCAGACACCGCTCCCGGCTCACTCACTGACACCGCCCCCGGCTCTCTCCCGGACACCGCCCCGGCTCACTCCCGGGCACCTCCACAGGCTCACTCCCGGACACCGCCCCCGTCTCACTCTCGGACACCGCCCCCGGCTCACTCCCGGACACCGTCCCCGGCTCACTTCCGGAATCCGTCCCGGGTCATAACCGGACATTGCCCCTTGCTCAGTCCCGGACAGCTCCCCCGGCTCAATCACAGTTCACTCCCAGACACCGCCCCCGGCTCACTCTCGGACACCGCCCCCGGCTCACTCCTGGACACCGTCCCCGGCTCACTCCCGGATACCACCCCCGGCTAACTCCCGGACTCCGCCCCCGGCTCACTCCCGGACACCGACCCCGGCTCACTCATGGACACCGACCCTGTCTCACTCATGGACACCAACCCCGGCTCACTCCCGGACACCGACCCCGGCTCACTCCTGGACCCCATCCCCGGCACACTCATGGCTTATCCCTGATCGCTCCAGTTCAATCCCTGACCCCGCACCCGGCTCACTCCTGCACCGCCCAAGGCTCACTCCCGGAACGCAAGCGGCTTACACCTGGACAGCCAACAGCTCACGCTCGGACCCTGCCCACAGCTCAATGCCGGACCCTGCCACTGGCTCAATCCCAGACACCGCCCCCGGCTAACTCACTGACATCGCCCCCGGCTCACTCCCGGACACCGCCCCCGGCTCACACCCGGACACCGCCCCCAGCTCACACCCGGACACCGCCCCCGGCTCACTCCCGGAGACCGCCCCGGGCTCACTCACGGACACCGCCCCTGGCTCAATCCCGGACAGCACCCCAGGCCATCTCCCGGACACCGGCCCCGGCTCACTCCCATGCACTGCCCCAGCTCACTCCCGGACACCGCACCCGGTTCACTCCCGGAAACCACCCCCGGCTCACTCCCGGACACCGCCCCCGGCTCACTCCCGGACACCGCCCCGGCTCACTCCCGCACACTGCCCCCGGATCAATCATGGACACCGCCCGCAGCTCACTCCCGCACCCCACCCCGGGCTCACTGCTGGTCAACCCCCTCGGCTCACTCCCGGACATCGCCCCCGGCTCACTCTTGGACACCGACCCCGGCTCACTCCCGCACACCGACACCGGCTCACTCCCGGACACCGTCCTGGGTCACAACCGGACACCGCCCCCGGCTCACTCCTGGACCCCGACCCTGGCTCCCTCACGGCTCACTCCTGGACACCGGCTCCGGCTCACTCTCAATCATGCCTCCCGGCTCAGTCCCGGACCCCGCCCCCAACTCACTCCCGGTCACCGCCCCCGTCTCACGCCCTAACACCACACCCGGGACACTCCTGGACACTGCCCCAGGCTCACTCCTGGACACCGCCCACAGCTCACACCATCAACGACCCGGCTCACTCCATGACCGACCCGGCTCACTCCATGACCGACCCGGCTCACTGCCGGACGCCGCCCTCGGCTCACACCCGGACACCGCCCCCGGCTCACACCCGGACATCGCCCCCGGCTCACTCCCGGACACCGCCCCCGGCTCACTCCCGGACACTGCCCCCGGCTCACTCCCGGACACCGCTCCCGGCTCAGTCCCGGACAGCGCCCCCGGCTCACTCCCGGACACCGACCCCGGCTCACACCATGAACGACCCGGCTCACTCCATGACCGACCCGGCTCACTCCATGACCGACCTGGCTCACTCCCAGACACTGCCCCCGGCTCACACCCGGACACCGCCCCCGGCTCACACCCGGACACCGCCCTCGGCTCCCTCCCGGACACCGCCCCCGGCTCACTCCTGGACCCCATCCCCGGCACACTCACGCTTATCCCTGATCGCTCCAGTTCAATCCCTGACCCCGCACGCGGCTCACTCCTGCACCGCCGAAGGCTCACTCCCAGAACGCCCGCGGGTCAGTCCCGGACACCGCCCCCGGCTCACTCCCGGACACCGCCACCGGCTCACTCCCGGACACCGCCCCAGGCTCACTCCCGGACACCGCCCCCGGCTCACTCCCGGACACCACCCCCGGCTCACTCCGGGACACCGCCCCCGGCTCACTCCCGGACACCGACCCCGGCTCACTCCCGGACACCGTCCCGGGTCACAACCGGCACCGCCCCCGGCTCACTCCTGGACCCCGAACCCGGCTCACGCACGGCTCACTCCTGGACACTGGCCCCGGATCACTCTCAATCATGCCTCCCGGCTCAGCCACGGACCCCGCCCCCAACTCACTCCCGGTGACCGCCCCCATCTCACGCCCTAACACCACACCCGGCACACTCCTGGACACTGCCCCTGGCTCACTCCTGGACACCGCCCCCGGCTCACACCATGAACGACCCGGCTCACTCCATGACCGACCCGGCTCACTCCATGACCGACCCGGCTCACTCCCGGACACCGCCCCCAGCTCACACCCGGACAACGCCCCCAGCTCACACCCGGACAACTCCCCCGGCTCACTCCTGGTCACCGCCCCCGGCTCACACCCGGACAACTCCCCCGGCTCACTCCTGGACACCGCCCCCGGCTCCCTCCCGGACACCGCCACTGGCTCACTCCCGGACACCGCCCCCGGCTCACTCCCGGACACCGCCCCCGGCTCACTCCTGGACACCGCCCCCGGCTCACTCCCGGACACCGCCCACGGCTCACTCCCGTACACCGCCCCCGGCTCACTCCCGGACTCCGCCATCGGCTCACTCCCGGACACCGCCCCCGGCTCACTCCTGGACCCCATCCCCGGCACACTCACGCATATCCCTGATCGCTCCAGTTCAATCCCTGACCCCGCACGCGGCTCACTCCTGCACCGCCGAAGGTTCACTCCCAGAACGCCCGCGGGTCAGTCCCGGACACCGCCCCCGGCTCACTCCCGGACACCGCCCCCGGCTCACTCCCGGACACCGCCCCAGGCTCACTCCCGGACACCGCCCCCGGCTCACTCCCGGACACCACCCCCGGCTCACTCCGGGACACCGCCCCCGGCTCACTCCCGGACACCGACCCCAGCTCACTCCCGGACACCGACCCGGGTCACAACCGGCACCGCCCCCGGCTCACTCCTGGACCCCGAACCCGGCTCACGCATGGCTCACTCCTGGACACTGGCCCCGGATCACTCTCAATCATGCCTCCCGGCTCAGCCCCGGACCCCGCCCCCAACTCACTCCCGGTGACCGCCCCCATCTCACGCCCTAACACCACACCCGGCACACTCCTGGACACTGCCCCTGGCTCACTCCTGGACACCGCCCCCGGCTCACACCATGAACGACCCGGCTCACTCCATGACCGACCCGGCTCACTCCATGACCGACCTGGCTCACTCCCAGACACCGCCCCCGGCTCACACCCGGACACCGCCCCCGGCTCACACCCAGACACCGCCCCCGGCTCACTCCCGGACACCGCGCCCGGCTCCCTCCCGGACACCGCCCCCGGCTCACTCCTGGACCCCATCCCCGGCACACTCACGCTTATCCCTGATCGCTCCAGTTCAATCCCTGACCCCGCACGCGGCTCACTCCTGCACCGCCCAAGGCTCACTCCCAGAACGCCCGCGGGTCAGTCCCGGACACCGCCCTCGGCTCACTCCCGGACACCGCCCCTGGCTCACTCCCGGACACCGCCCCAGGCTCACTCCCGGACACCGCCCCCGGCTCACTCCCGGACACCGCGCCCGGCTCACTCCTGGACACCGCCCCCGGCTCACTCCCGGACACCGCCCCCTGCTCACTGCCAGACACCGCACCCGGCTCACTCCCGGACACCGCCCCCGGCTCCCTCCCGGACACCGCCCCCGGCTCCCTCCCGGACACTGCCACCCCGGCTCACTCCCAGACACCGCCCCCGGCTTACTCCCGGACACCGCCCCGGCTCTCTCCCGGACACCGCCCCCGGCTCACTCTCGGACACCGCCCCCGGCTCACTCCCGGACACCGCTCCCGGTTATCTCCCGGACACTGCCCCCGGCTCACTCCCGGAAACAGCCCCCGGCTCACTCCCGGACACCGCCCCAGGCTCACTCCCGGACACTGCCCCCGGCTCAATCCCCGACAGCGCCCCCGGCTCACTCCCGGACACTGACCATTGCACACACCAGGACACCGACCCTGGTTCATTCCCGGACACCGGCCCTGGCTCACTCACGGACACCGACCCCGGCTCACTCACGGACACCGATCGCGGCTCACTCCCGGTCACCGACCCCGGCTCACTCCGGGACCCCGTCCCCGGCACACTCGCGGCTTTTCGCTGATCGCTCCAGTTCAATCCCTGACCCCGCACGCGGCTCACTCCTGTACCGCCCAAGGCTCACTCCCGGAACGCCAGCAGCTCACTCCGGGACACCGTCCCCGGCTCACTCCCGGACACCGCCCCAGGCTCACTCCCGGACACCGCCCCCGGCTCACTCCCGGACACCACCACCGGCTCACTCCCAGATACCGCCCCTGGCTCACTCCCGGACACTGCCCCCGGCTCACTCCCGGACACCGCCCCCGGTTCTCTCCCGGACACCGCCCGCGGCTCAATCCCGGACACCGCCCCCGGCTCACTCCCGGACACCGGCCCCGGCTCACTCCCAGACACCGCCCCCGGCTCACTCCCGGACACCGCCCCCGGCTCACTCCCGGACAGCGCCCCCGGCTCACTCCCGGACACCGACCCCGCCTCACTCCCGGACACCGTCCCGGGTCACAACCGGACACCGCCCCCGGCTCACTCCTGGACCCCGACCCCGGCTCACTCACGGCTCACTCCTGGACACTGGCCCCGGATCACTCTCAATCATGCCTCCCGGCTCAGTCCCGGACCCCGCCCCCAACTCACACCCGGTCACCACCCCATCTCACGCCCTAACACCACACCCGGCACACTCCTGGACACTGCCCTGGCACACTCCTGGACACCGCCCCTGGCTCACCACCGGACACCGCCCCAGGCTCACTCTGGGACACCGCCCCCGGTTCTCTCCCGGACACCGCCCCCGGCTCAATCCCCGGACACCGCCCCCGGCTCACTCCCGGACACCGCCCCCGGCTCACTCCCGGACAGCGCCCCCGGCTCACTCCCGGACACCGACCCCGGCTCCCTCCCGGACACCGTCCCGGGTCACAACCGGACACCACCCCCGCTCACTCCTGGACCCCGACCCCGGCTCACTCACAGCTCACTCCTGGACACTGGCCCCGGCTTACTCTCAATCATGCCTCCCGGCTCAGTCCCGACCCCGCCCCCAACTCACTCCCGGTCACCGCCCCCATCTCACGCCCTAACACCACACCCGGCACACTCCTGGACACTGCCCCTGGCTCACTCCCGGACACCGCTCCCGGCTCACTCCCGGACAACGCCCCCGGCTCACTCCCGCACCCCCTCCCCCGGCTCACTACCGGTCAACCCCCTCGGCTCACTCCCGGACACCGCCCCCGGCTCACTCTCGGACACCGACCCCGGTTCACTCCCGCATATCGGCACCGGCTCACTCCCGGACACCATCCCGGGTCACAACTGGACACCGCCCCCGGCTCACTCCTGGGCCCCAACCCCGGCTCACTCACGGCTCACTCCTGGACACCGGCTCCGGCTCACTCTCAATCATGCCTCCCGACTCAGTCCCGGACCCTGCCCCAACTCACTCCTGGTCACCACCACCGGATCACGCCCTAACACCACACGCAGCACACTCCCGGATACTGCCCCCGGCTCACTCCTGTACACCGCCCCCGGCTCACTCCATGAACGACCTGGCTCACTGCATGACTGACCCGGCTCACTCCATGACAGACCCGGCTCACTCCCGGACACCGCCCCCGGCTGACACCCAGACACCGCCCCCGCCTCTCTCCTGGACACCGCCCCCGGCTCACTCCCGGACACCGCCCCCGGCTCACTCCCGGACACCGCCCCCTGCTCACTCCCGGACACCACCCCAGGTTCATTACCGGACACGCCCCCGCCTCACTCCCGGACACCGACCCCGGCTAACTCCCGGACACCGACCCCGGCTCACTCGTGGACCCCGTCCCTGGCACACTTATGGCTTATCTCTGATCGCTCCAGTTCAATCCCTGGCCCCGCACCCGGCTCACTCCTGCACCGACCAAGGCTCACTCCCGGAACGCCAGTGGCTTACTCCTGGACAGCCAACGGCTCACGCTCGGACCCTGCCCCGGCTCAATCCCGGACCCCGCCAACGGCTCACTCCCAGAATCCGACCCGGCTCAATCACAGTTCACTCCCAGATATCGCCCCCGGCTCACTCCCAGATATTGTCCCGGCTCACTCCCGGACACCGCCCCCGGCTCACTCCCGGACACCGCCCCTGTCTCACTCCCGGACACCGCCCCCGGCTCACTCCTGGACACCGCCGCCGGCTCACTCCATGACCGTCCCGGACCCCGCCCCCGGTTCACACCCGGACACCACCCCCGGCTCACTCCCGGACACCGCCCCCGGCTCACTCCCGGACACCGGCCCCGGGTCACTCCCGGACACTGGCCCCGGGTCACTCCCGGACACCGGCCCCGGGTCACTCCCGGACACCGGCCCCGGGTCACTCCCGGACCCCGGCCCCGGGTCACTCCCGGACACCGCCCCCGGCACACTCCGGGACACCGCCCACGGCTCACTCCCATACACCGCCCCCGGCTCACTCCCGGACTCCGCCATCGGCTCACTCCCGGACACCGTCCCGGGTCACAACCGGACATTGCCCCTAGCTCAGTCCCGGACACCTCCCCCGTCTCAATCACAGTTCACTCCCGGACATCGTCCCCGGCTCACTCCCGGACACCGCCCCCGGCTCACTCCCGGACACCGACCCCGGCTAACTCCCGGACACCGCCCCCGGCTCACTCACGGCTTATCCCTGATTGCTCTAGTTCCATCCCTGACCCCGCACCCGGCTCACTCCTGCACCGCTCAAGGCTCACTCCCGGAATGCCAGCGGCTTACTCCTGGACAGCCAACAGCTCACGTTCGGACCCTGCCCCCGGCTCAATGCCGGACCCCGCCACCGGCTCACCCCCAGAAACCGACCCGGCACAATCTGAGACACCGCCCCCGGCTCACTCACTGACACCGCCCCGGCTCTCTCCCGGACGCCGCCCCCGGCTCACTCCCGGGCACCGCCACAGGCTCACTCCCGGACACCGCCCCCGTCTCACTCTCGGAGACCGCCCCCGGCTCACTCCCGGACGCCGTCCCCGGCTCACTTCCGGAATCCGTATCGTGTCATAACCGGACATTGCCCCTTGCTCAGTCCCGGACAGCTCCCCCGGCTCAATCACAGTTCACTCCCAGACACCACCCCCGGCTCACTCTCGGACACTGCCCCTGGCTCACTCGCGGACTCCGCCCCCGGCTCACTCCTGGACACCGACCCCGGCTCACTCATGGACACCGACCCTGGCTCACTCATGGACACCGACCCCGGCTCACTCCCGGACACCGACCCCGGCTCACTCCTGCACCCCATCCCCGGCACACTCACGGCTTATCCCTGATCGCTCCAGTTCAATCCCTGACCCCGCACCCGACTCACTCCTGCACCGCCCAAGGCTCACTCCCGGAACGCGAGCGGCTTACTCCTGGACAGCCAGCAGCTCACCCTCGGACCCTGCCCACAGCTCAATGCCGGACCCCGCCAGCGGCTCACTTCCAGAAACCGACCCGGCTCAATCCCAGACACCGCCCCCGGCTCACTCACTGACACCGCCCCCGGCTCACTCCCGGGCACCGCCACAGGCTCACTCCCGGACACCGCCCCCGTCTCACTCTCGGACACCGCCCCCGGCTCACTCCCGGACACCGTCCCCGGCTCACTTCCGGAATCCGTCCCGGGTCATGACCGGACATTGCCCCTTGCTCAGTCCCGGACAGCTCCCTCGGCTCAATCACAGTTCACTCCCAGACACCGCCCCCGGCTCACTCTCGGACACCGCCCCCGGCTCACTCCTGGACACCGTCCCCGGCTCACTCCCGGATACCGCCCCCGGCTAACTCCCGGACTCCGCCCCAGGCTCACTCCCGGACACCGACCCCGGCTCACTCATGGACACCGACCCTGGCTCACTCATGGACACCGACCCCGGCTCACTCCCGGACACCGACCCCTGCTCACTCCTGGACCCCATCCCTGCCACACTCACGGCTTATCCCTGATCGCTCCAGTTCAATCCCTGACCCCGCACCCGGCTCACTCCTGCACCGCCCAAGGCTCACTCCCGGAACGCGAGCGGCTTACTCCTGGACAGCCAACAGCTCACGCTCGGACCCTGCCCACAGCTCAATGCCGGATCCCGCCACTGGCTCAATCCCAGACACCGCCCCCGGCTCACTCACTGACATCGCCCCTGGCTCACTCCCGGACACCGCCGCCGGCTCACACCCGGACACCGCCCCCAGCTCACTCTTGGACACCGACCCCGGCTCACTACTGGTCAACCCCTTCGTCTCACTCCCGGACATCGCCCCTGGCTCACTCCCGGACACCGCCCCCGGCTCACTCCCGGACACCGCCAACGGCACACTCCCGGACACCGCCCCCGGATCACTCCCGGACACCGCCCCCGGATCACTCCCGGACACCGCCCCCGGCTCACTGCCGGACACCGTCCCCGGCTCACTCCCGGACACCGGCCCCGGTTCTCTCCCGGACACCGGCCACGGATCTCTCCCGGACACCGCCCCCGGCTCACTCCCAGACACCGCCCCGGCTCACTCCCGGACACCGCCCCCGGCTCACTCCCGGACGCCGCCCCCGGCTCACTCCCGGACACCGCCCCCGGCTCAGTCCCGGACACTGCCCCCGGCTCACTCCCGGACAACGCCCACGGCTCACTCCCGGACACCGCTCCCGGCTCACTCCGGGACAGCGCCCCCAGCTCACTCCCCGACACCGACCACGGCTCACTCCCGGACACCGTCCCGGGTCACAACCGGCACCGCCCCCGGCTCACTCCTGGACCCCGACCCCGGCACACGCACGGCTCACTCCTGGACACTGGCCCCGGATCACTGTCAATCATGCCTCCCGGCTCAGTCCCGGACCCCGCCCCCAACTCACTCCCGGTCACCGCCCCCATCTCACGCCCTAATACCACACCCGGCTCACTCCCGGACACCGCCCCTGGTTCTCTCCCAGACACCGCCCCCGGCTCACTCCCGGAAACTGCCCCCGGCTCACTCCCGGACACCGACCCTGGTTCTTTCCCGGACACCGGCCCTGGCTCACTCACGGACACCGAACCTGGCTCACTCCCGGACACCGATCGCGGCTCACTCCCGGTCACTGACCACGGCTCACTCCGGGACCCCGTCCCCGGCACACTCACGGCTTATCCCTGATCGCTCCAGTTCAATCCCTGACCCCGCACGCGGCTCACTCCTGTACCGCCCAAGGCTCACTCCCGGAGTGCCAGCGGCTCACTCCGGGGCACCGCCCCCGGCTCACTCCCGGACACCGCCCCAGGCTCACTCCCGGACACCGCCCCCGGCTCACTCCCGGACACCACCACCGGCTCACTCCCGGATACCGCCCCTGGCTCACTCCCGGCCACCGTCCCCGGCTCACACCCGGACACCGGCCCCGGCTCACTCCCAGACACCGGCCCCGGCTCACTCCCAGACACCGCCCCCGGCTCACTCCCGGACAGCGCCCCCGGCTCACTCCCGGACACCGACCCCGCCTCACTCCCGGACACCGTCCCGGGTCACAACCGGACACTGCCCCCGGCTCACTCCTGGACCCCGACCCCGGCTCACTCACGGCTCACTCCTGGACACTGGCCCCGGATCACTCTCAATCATGCCTCCCGGCTCAGTCCCGGACCCCGCCCCCAACTCACTCCCGGTCACCACCCCATCTTACGCCCTAACACCACACCCGGCACACTCCTGGACACTGCCCCTGGCTCACTCCTGGACACCGCCCCCGGCTGACACCATGAACAACCCGGCTCACTCCATGACCGACCTGGATCACACCCGGACACCGCCCCCGGCTCACACCCGGACACCACCCCCGGCTCACTCCCGGACAGCGCCGCCGCCTCCCTCCCGGACACCGCCACTGGCTGACTCTCGGACACCGCCCCCGGCACACCACCGGACACCGCCCCCGGCTCACTCCCGGTCACCGCCCCCGGCTCACTACCGGTCAACCCCCTCGGCTCACTCCCGGACACCGCCCCCGGCTCACTCTCGGACACCGACCCCGGTTCACTCCCGCATATCGGCACCGGCTCACTCCCGGACACCGTCCCGGGTCACAACCGGACACCGCCCCCGGCTCACTCCTGGGCCCCAACCCTGGCTCACTCACTGCTCACTCCTGGACACCGGCCCCAGCTCACTCTCAATCATGCCTCCCGACTCAGTCCCGGACCCTGCCCCCAACTCACTCCTGGTCACCGCCACCGGATCATGCCCTAACACCACACCCGGCGCACTCCCGGATACTGCCCCCGGCTCACTCCTGTACACCGCCCCCGGCTCACTCCATGAACGACCTGGCTCACTGCATGACTGACCCGGCTCACTCCGTGACAGACCCGGCTCACTCCCGGACACCGCCCCCTGCTGACACCCAGACACCGCCCCCGGTTCTCTCCCGGACACCGCCCCCGGCTCACTCCCGGACACCGCCCCCGGCTCACTCCCGGACACCACCCCCTGCTCACTCCCGGACACCGCCCCCGGCACACTCCCGGACCCCCACCCGGCTGACTCAGGGACACCGACTCAAGCTCACTCCGTGAATGACCCAGTTCACTCCATGACCGACCCGGCTCACTCCCGGACACCGCCCCCGGCTCACTCCCGGACACCGCCCCTGGCTCACTCCCGGACACCGCCCCCGGCTCACTCCCGGACACCAACCCCGGCTCACTCCCGGACAGCGTCCCCGGCTCACTTGCGGACACCGACCCCGGCTCACTCCTGGACCCCGTCCCTGGCACACTCGCGGCTTGTCCCTGATCACTCCATTTCAATCCCTGACCCCGCACCCGGCTCACTCCTGCACCGCCCAAGGCTCACTCCCGGAACGCCAGTGGCTTACTCCTGGACAGCCAACGGCTCACGCTCGGACCCTGTCCCCAACTCAATCCCGGCCCCCCCCATCGGCTCACTCCCAGAAACCGACCCAGCTCAATCCCGGACACCGCCCCCGGCTCACTCACTGACACCGCCCCCGGGTCAATCCCGGACACCGACCCGACTCACACCCGGACACCGCACCCGGCTAACACCCAGACACCGCCCCCGGCTCACTCCCGGACACTGCCGCCGGCTTACTCCCGGACACCGCCCCGGCTCACTCCCGGACACTGCCCCCGGCTCAGTCCTGGGCACCGCCCCCGGCTCAGTCCCGGGCACCGCCCCCGGCTCACACCCAGACACCGTCCCGGCTCACGCCTGGACACTGCCCCCGGCTCACTCCCGGACACCGCCCCCGGCTCACTCTGGACACCGCCCACGTCTCACTCCCGCACTCCGACACCGGCTCACACCCGGACACCGTCCCAGGTCACAACCGGACACCGACCCCGGCTCACTCCAGGACGCTGCCCCCGGCTCAATCACTGACGCTGCCCCCGCTCAATCCCGGACACCGCCCCCGGCTCACACCCGGACACCGCCCCTGGATCACACCCGGACACCGCCCCCGGCTCACTCCCGGACACCGCCCCCGGCTCACTCTGGACACCGCCCACGTCTCACTCCCGCACTCCGACACCGGCTCACACCCGGACACCGTCCCAGGTCACAACCGGACACCGACCCCGGCTCACTCCAGGACGCTGCCCCCGGCTCACTCACTGACGCTGCCCCCGCTCAATCCCGGACACCGCCCCCGGCTCACACCCGGACACCGCCCCTGGATCACACCCGGACACCGCCCCCGGCTCACTCCCGGACACCGCCCCCGGCTCACTCCCGGACACCGCCCCCGGTTCACTCCCGGACACCGCCCCCGGCTGTCCCGGATACCACCCCTGGCTCACTCCCGGACATCGTCCCCGGCTCACTCCCAGACACCGCCCCCGGTCACCCCCGGACACCGCCCCCGGCTCACTCCCGGACACCGCCCCCGGCTCACTTCCGGACACCGCCCCCGGCTCACTCCGGACACCGCCCCCGGCTCACTCCCGAACCCCGCCCCCGGCTCAATCTCGATCACCGCCCCCGGCTCACTCCCGGACACCACCCAAATCTCACTGCCGCACACCGACACCGGCTCACACCCAGTCACCGTCCCATGTCACAACCGGACACCGACCCCGGCTCATTGCAGGACACCGACCCCGGCTCACTCCCGGACACCGCTCCAAACTCACTCCCGGACTCCGCCCCCGGCTCACACCTGGACCCCGACCCCGGCTCACTCAGCTCACACCCGGACACCGGTCCCGGCTCACTCTCAATCACGCCTCCCAGCTCACTCCTGGACCCCGCCCCCAACTCATTCCCAGGCACCGCCCCCGGCTCACACCCTGACACCACACCCGGCACATTCTGGGACACTGCCCCCATCTCACTCGCCGACACCGTCCCGGCTCACTCCCGCACACTGACCGCGGCTCACTCTCGGACACCATCCCAGGTCAAAACCGGACATTGCCCCTAGCTCAGTCTCGGACACCTCCCACTGCTCAATCACAGTTCACTCCCAGACACCGCCCCCGGCTCACTCCCGGACACTGCCCCTGGCTCACTCCCGGACACCGCCCCCGGCTCACTCCCGGACACCGCCCCCGGCTCACTCCCGGACACCGCCCCCGGCTCACTCCCGGACACCGCCCCCGGCTCACTCCCGGATACCGTCCTGGCTCACTCACGGACACCGCCCCCAACTCATGCCCTGGCACCCCCCCGGCTCACACCCTGACACCACACCCGGCACAATCCTGGACACTGCCCCCGGCTCACTCGCCGACACCGTCCCGGCTCACTCCCGAACACCGACCCCGGCTCACTCCCGGACGCCGCCCCCGGCTCACTCCCGGACGCCGCCCCCGGCTCAGTCCTGGACCCCATCCCCGGCACACTCACGGCTTATCCCTGATCGCTCCAGTTCAATCCCTGACCCCGCAACCAGCTCACTCCTGCACCGCCCAAGGCTCACTCTCGGAACGCCAGCGGCTTACTCCTGGACAGCCAACGGCTCACGCTCGGACCCTGCTCCCAGCTCAATTCCAGACCCCGCCATCGGCTCACTCCCAGAAACCGACCCGGCTCAATCACGGACACCGCCCCCGGCTCACTCACTGACACTGCCCCCGGCTCAATCCCGGACACCGCCCCCGGCTCAATCCCGGACATCGCCCCCGGCTCACACCCGGACACCGCCCCCGGCTCACACCCGGACACCGCCCCAGGCTCACTCCCGGACACCGCCCCCGGCTCACTCCCAGACAGCGCCCCCGGCTCACTCACTGACACCGCCCCCGGCTCAATCCTGGACACCGCCCCCGGCTCAAACCCGGACACGGCCACCGGCTCACTCGCGGACACCGCCCCCGGATCACTCCCAGACACCGCCCCGGCTCACTCCTGGACACCGCCCCCGGTTCTCTCCCGGACACCGCCCCCGGCTCACTCCCGGAAACCGCCCCGGCACACTCCCGGACACCGACCCCGGCTCACTCCTGGACACCGACCCCGGCGCACTCACGGACACCGACCCCGGCACACTCCCGGACACTGACCCCGGCTCACTCCCGGACACCGACCCCGGCTCACTCACGGACACCGACCCCGGCTCACTCCCGGACACCGATCGTGGCTCACTCCCGGACGCCGACCCCAGCTCACCCCTGGACCCCGTCCCCGGCACACTCATGGCTTATCCCTAATGGCTCCAGTTCAATCCCTGACCCCGCCCGCGGCTCACTCCTGCACTGCCCAAGGCTCACTCCCGGAACGCCAGCGGCTCACTCCCGGACACCGCCCCCGGCTCACTCCCGGACACCGCCCCCGGCTCACTCCCAGACACCGCCCCCGGCTCACTCCCGGACACCGCCCCCGGCTCACTCCCGGACACCGCCCCCGGCTCGCTCCCGGACACCACCCCCGGCTCACTCCTGGACCCCGTCTCCGGCACACTCACGGCTTATCCCTGATCGCTCCAGTTCCATCCCTGACCCCGCACCCGGCTCATTCCTGCACCGCCCAATGCTCACTCCCGGAACGCCAGCGGCTTACTCCTGGACAGCCAACAGCTCACGCTCAGACCCCGCCACCGGCTCACTCCCAGAAACCGACCCGGCTCAATCCCGCACACCGCCCCCGGCTCACTCACTGACACTGCCCCCGGCTCGCTCCCGGACACCGCCCCCGGCTAACACCCGGACACCGCCCCCGGCTCACACACGGACACCGCCCCCGGCTCACTCCCGGACACCGCCCCCGGCTCACTCCCGGACACCGCCCCCGGCTCACTCCAGGACACCGACCCCGGCTCACTCCCGGACACCACCCCCGGCTCACTCCCGGACACCGCCCCCGGCTCAGTCCCGGGCACCGCCCCCGGCTCACTCCCGGACACCTTCCCCGGCTCACTCCCGGACACCACCCCCGGCTCACCCCCGGACACCGCCCCCGGCTCACTCCCGGACACTGCCCCCACTCACTCCCGGACACCGCCCCCAGCTCACTCCGGACACCGCCCATGTCTCACTCCCGCACTCCGACACCAGCTCACACCCTGACACCATCCCAGGTCACAACCGGACACTGACCCCGGCTCACTCCCGGACACAGCCCCCGGCTCACTTCCGGACACCACCCCCGGCTCACTCCCGAACACCGCCCCCGGCTCAATCTCGGTCACCGCCCACGGCTCACTCCCGGACACCGTCCACGTCTCACTCCCGCACACCGACACCGGCTCACACCCAGACACCGTCCCAGGTCACAACCGGACACCGACCCCGGCTCACTCCAGGACACCGCCCCCGGCTCACTCCCGGACACCGCTCCAAACGCACTCCCGGAAACCGCCCCCGGCTCACACCTGGACCGCGACACCGGCTCACTCAGCTCACTCCCGGACACCGGTCCCGGCTCACTCTCAATCACGCCTCGCGGCTCACTCCCGGACCCCGCCCCCAACTCATTCCCAGGCACCGCCCCCGGCTCACACCCTGACATCACACCCGGCACATTGCGGGACACTGCCCCCATCTCACTCGCCGACACCGTCCCGGCTCACTCCCGCACACCGACCGCGGCTTACTCTCGGACACCAGCCCGGGTCACAACCGCACATTGCCCCTTGCTCAGCCTCGGACAGCTCCCCCTGCTCAATCACAGTTCACTCCCAGACACCGCCCCCGGCTCACTCCCGGATACCGTCCCGGCTCACTCCCAGACACTGCCCCCGGCTCACTCCCGGACACCGCCCCTGGCACACTCACGGGCACTGCCCGGCTCACTCCCGGACACCGCCCCCGGCTCACTCCCGGACACCGCCCCCGGCTCACTCCCGGACACTGCCCCCGGCTCACTCCCGGATACCGTCCCGGCTCACTCCCGGACACCGCCCCCAACTCACTCCCGGGCACCCCCCCGGCTCACAGCGTGAAACCACACCCGGCACATTCCCGGACACTGCCCCCGGCTCACTCGCCGACACCGTCCCAACTCACTCCCGCACACCGACCCCGGCTCACTCCCGGGCACAGCCCCCGGCGCACTCCTGGACCCCATCCCCGGCACACTCACGGCTTATCCCTGATCGCTCCAGTTCAATCCCTGACCCCGCACCCAGCTCACTCCTGCACCACCCAAGGCTCACTCTCGGAACGCCAGCGGCTTACTCCTGGACAGCCAACGGCTCACGCTCAGACCCTGCCCCCAGCTCAATCCCAGACCCCGCCATCGGCTCACTCCCAGTAATCGACCCGGCTCAATCCCGGACAACGCCCCCGGCTCACACCCGGACACCGCCCCCGGCTCACTCCCAGACACCGCCCCCGGCTCACTCCCAGACACCGCCCCCGGCTCACTCCCGGACACCGACCCCGGCTCACTCCTATACACCGCCCCCGACTCACTCCCGGACAATGACCCCCGCTCACTCACGGACACCGACCCCGGCTCACTCACGGAAACCGATCCCGGCTCACTCCCGGACACCGCCCCCGGCTCGCTCCTGGACTCCGTCCCCGGCACACTCACGGCTTATCCCTGATCGCTCCAGTTCAATCCCTGAGCCCGCACCCGGCTCACTCTCGGAACGCCAGCGACTTACTCCTGGACAGCCAATGGCTCACGCTCGGACCCAGCCCCCGGCTCAATCCCAGACCCCGCCATCGGCTCACTCCCAGAAACCGACCCGGCTCAATCCCGGACTCCGCCCCCGGCTCACTCACTGACACTGCCCCCGGCTCACTCCCGGACACCGCGCCCGTCTCACACCCAGACACGGCCCCCGGCTCACACCCGGACACCATCCCCAGCTCACACCCAGACACCGACCCCGGCTCACACCCGGACACCGCCCCCGGCTCATTCCCGGGCACCGTCCCCGGCTCACTCACGGACACCGACCCCGGATCACTCCCGGACACTGCCCACGGCTCAATCCAGGACACCGCCCCCGGCTCACACCCGGACACCGCCCCCGGCTCACACCCGGACACCACCCCCGGCTCACTCCCGGACACCGCCCCCGGTTCTCTCCCGGACACCACCCCCGGCTCACTCCCAGAAACCGCC
Source organism: Somniosus microcephalus (assembly GCF_052327205.1). NCBI lineage: Eukaryota > Metazoa > Chordata > Chondrichthyes > Squaliformes > Somniosidae > Somniosus > Somniosus microcephalus. The sequence continues at coordinate 59,646,505 of NC_140995.1, read as the reverse complement.
CCCGGCACACTCCCGGACACCGACCCCAGCTCACTCCCGGACACCGACCCCGGTGCACTCACGGACACCGACCCCGGCACACTCCCGGACACTGACCCCGGCTCACTCCCGGACACCGACCCCGGCTCACTCCCGGACACCGATCGCGGCTCACTCCCGGACGCCGACCCCAGCTCACTCCTGGACCCCGTCCCCGGCACACTCACGGCTTATCCCTGATCGCTCCAGTTCCATCACTGACCCCGCACGCGGCTCACTCCTGCACCGCCCAAGGCTCACTCCCGGAACGCCAGCGGCTCACTCCCGGACACCGCCCCCGGCTCACTCCCGGACACCGCCCCCGGCTCACTCCCGGACACCGCCCCCGGCTCACTCCCGGACACCGCCCCCGGCTCGCTCCCGGGCACCGCGCCCGGCTCGCTCACGGACACCACCCCCGGCTCGCTCACGGACACCGACCCCGACTCACTCCTGGACCCCGTCTCCGGCACACTCACGGCTTATCCCTGATCGCTCCAGTTCCATCCCTGACCCTGCACCCGGCGCATTCCTTCACCGCCCAAGGCTCACTCCCGGAACGCCAGCGGCTTACTCCTGGACAGCCAACTGCTCACGCTCAGACCCTGCCCCCGGCTCAATCCCGGACCCTGCCACCGGCTCACTCCCAGAAACCGACCCGGCTCAATCCCGCACACCGCCCCCGGCTCACTCACGGAAACCGATCCCGGCTCACTCCCGGACACCGCCCCCAGCTCACTCCCGGACACCGCCCCCGGCTCACTCCAGGACACTGCCCCCGGCTCACTCCCGGACACCGACCCCGGCTCACTCCTATACACCGCCCCCGACTCACTCCCGGACAATGACCCCCGCTCACTCACGGACACCGACCCCGGCTCACTCACGGAAACCGATCCCGGCTCACTCCCGGACACCACACCCGGCTCACTCCTGGACTCCGTCCCTGGCACACTCACGGCTTATCCCTGATCGCTCCAGTTCAATCCCTGAGCCCGCACCCGGCTCACTCTCGGAACGCCAGCGACTTACTCCTGGACAGCCAATGGCTCACGCTCGGACCCAGCCCCCGGCTCAATCCCAGACCCCGCCATCGGCTCACTCCCAGAAACCGACCCGGCTCAATCCCGGACACCGCCCCCGGCTCACTCACTGACACTGCTCCCGGCTCACTCCCGGACACCGCGCCCGTCTCACACCCGGACACGGCCCCCGGCTCACACCCGGACACCGTCCCCAGCTCACACCCAAACACCGCCCCCGGCTCACACCCGGACACCGCCCCCGGCTCATTCCCGGACACCGTCCCCGGCTCACTCACGGACACCGACCCCGGATCACTCCCGGACACTGCCCACGGCTCAATCCAGGACACCGCCCCCGGCTCACACCCGGACACCGCCCCCGGCTCACACCCGGACACCGCCCCCGGCTCACTCCCGGACACCGCCCCCGGTTCTCTCCCGGACACCACCCCCGGCTCACTCCCAGAAACCGCCCCCGGCACACTCCCGGACACCGACCCCAGCTCACTCCCGGACACCGACCCCGGCACACTCACGGACACCGACCCCGGCACACTCCCGGACACTGACCCCGGCTCACTCCCGGACACCGACCCCGGATCACTCCCGGACACCGATCGCGGCTCACTCCCGGACGCCGACCCCAGCTCACTCCTGGACCCCGTCCCCGGCACACTCACGGCTTATCCCTGATCGCTCCAGTTCCATCACTGACCCCGCACGCGGCTCACTCCTGCACCGCCCAAGGCTCACTCCCGGAACGCCAGCGGCTCACTCCCGGACACCGCCCCCGGCTCACTCCCGGACACCGCCCCAGGCTCACTCCCGGACACCGCCCCCGGCTCACTCCCGGACACCGCCCCCGGCTCACTCCCGGACACCGCCCCCGGCTCGCTCCCAGACACCGCGCCCGGCTCACTCACGGACACCACCCCCGGCTCGCTCACGGACACCGACCCCGACTCACTCCTGGACCCCGTCTCCGGCACACTCACGGCTTATCCCTGATCGCTCCAGTTCCATCCCTGACCCTGCACCCGGCGCATTCCTTCACCGCCCAAGGCTCACTCCCGGAACGCCAGCGGCTTACTCCTGGACAGCCAACTGCTCACGCTCAGACCCTGCCCCCGGCTCAATCCCGGACCCTGCCACCGGCTCACTCCCAGAAACCGACCCGGCTCAATCCCGCACACCGCCCCCGGCTCACTCACTGACACTGCCCCCGGCTCGCTCCCGGACACCGCCCCCGGCTCACACCCGGACACCGCCCCCGGCTCACACACAGACACCGCCCCCGGCTCACTCCCGGACACCGCCCCCAGCTCACTCCCGGACACCGCCCCCGGCTCACTCCAGGACATCGCCCCCGGCTCACTCCCGGACACCGACCCCGGCTCACTCATATACACCGCCCCCGACTCACTCCCGGACAATGAGCCCCGCTCACTCACGGACACCGACCCCGGCTCACTCACGGAAACCGATCCCGGCTCACTCCCGGACACCGCCCCCGGCTCACTCCTGGACTCCGTCCCCGGCACACTCACGGCTTATCCCTGATCGCTCCAGTTCAATCCCTGAGCCCGCACCCAGCTCACTCTCGGAACGCCAGCGACTTACTCCTGGACAGCCAATGGCTCACGCTCGGACCCAGCCCCCGGCTCAATCCCAGACCCCGCCATCGGCTCACTCCCAGAAACCGACCCGGCTCAATCCCGGACACCGCCCCCGGCTCACTCACTGACACTGCCCCCAGCTCACTCCCGGACACCGCGCCCGTCTCACACCTGGACACGGCCCCCGGCTCACACCCGGACACCGTCCCCAGCTCACACCCAGACACCGCCCCCGGCTCACACCCGGACACCGCCCCCGGCTCATTCCCGGACACCGTCCCCGGCTCGCTCACGGACACCGACCCCGGATCACTCCCGGACACTGCCCACGGCTCAATCCAGGACACCGCCCCCGGCTCACACCCGGACACCGCCCCCAGCTCACACCCGGACACCGCCCCTGGCTCACTCCCGGACACCGCCCCCGGTTATCTCCCGGACACCACCCCCGGCTCACTCCCAGAAACCGCCCCCGGCACACTCCCGGACACCGACCCCAGCTCACTCCCGGACACCGACCCCGGCGCACTCACGGACACCGACCCCGGCACACTCCCGGACACTGACCCCGGCTCACTCCCGGACACCGACCCCAGCTCACTCCCTGACACCGATCGCGGCTCACTCCCGGACGCCGACCCCGGCTCACTCCTGGACCCCATCCCCGGCACACTCACGGCTTATCCCTGATCGCTCCAGTTCCATCACTGACCCCGCACGCGTCTCACTCCTGCACCGCCCAAGGCTCACTCCCGGAACGCCAGCGGCTCACTCCCGGACAGCGCCCCCGGCTCACTCCCGGACACCGCCCCCGGCTCACTCCCGGTTATTGTCCCGGCTCACTCCCGGACACCGCCCCCGGCTCACTCCCGGACACCGCCCCCGGCTCACTCCCGGACACCGCCCCCGGCTCACTCCCGGAAACTGCCCCCGGCTCACTCCCGGACACCGCCCCCGGCTCACTCCCGGACACCGCCCCCGGCTCACTCCCGGACACCGCCCCTGGCTCACTCCCGGACACCGCCCCCGGCTCAATGTCGGTCACCGCCCCCGGCTCACTCCCGGACACCACCCCGTCTCACTCCCGGACACCACCCCTGGCTCACTCCCGGACACTGCCCTCGGCTCACTCCCGGACACCGCCCCCTGCTCACTCCCGGACACCGCCCCCGGCTCACTCCCGGACACCGCCCCCGGCTCACTCCCGGACACCGCCCCCGGCTCACTCCCGGACACCGCCCCCGGCTCACTCCCTGACACCGCCCCTGGGTCATTCCTGGACACCGCCCCCGGCTCACTCCCGGACACCGCACCCGGCTCACTCCCGGACACTGCCCCCGGCTCACACCTGGACACTGCGCCCGGCTCACTCCCGAACCCCGCCCCCGGCTCAATCTCGGTCACCGCCCCCGGCTCACTCCCGGACACCGCCCTCGGCTCACTCCCGGACACCGCCCCCGGCTCACTCCCGGACACCGCCCCCGGCTCACTCCCGGACACCGTCCCCGGTTCACTCCTGGACCCCGTCCCCGGCACACTCATGGCTTATCCCTGATCGCTCCAGTTCAATCCCTGACCCCGCACCCGGCTCACTCCTGCACCGCCCATGGCTCACTTTCGGAACGCCAGCGGCTTACTCCTGGACAGCCAACGGCTCACGCTCGGACCTAGCCCCCAGCCAAATCCCGGACCCCGCCACCGGCTCACTCCCAGAAACCGACCCGGCTCAATCCGGGACACCGCCCCCGGCTCACTCACTGACACCGCCCCCGGCTCACTCCCGGACACCGCCCCCGGCTCACTCCAGGACACCGCCCCCGGCTCACACACGGACACCGCCCCTGGCTCACTCCCGGACACCGCCCCTGGGTCATTCCTGGACACTGCCCCCGGCTCACTCCCGGACACCGCACCCGGCTCACTCCCGGACACTGCCCCCGGCTCACACCCGGACACTGCGCCCGGCTCACTCCCGAACCCCGCCCCCGGCTCAATCTCGGTCACCGCCCCCGGCTCACTCCCGGACACCGCCCCCGTCTCACTCCCGGACACCGCCCCCCGCTCACACCCGGACACCGCCCCCCGCTCACACCCGGACACCGCCCCCGGCTCACTCCCGGACACCGCCCCCGGCTCACTCCCGGACACCGCCCCCGGCTCACTCCCGGACACCGCCCCCGGCTCACTCACGGGCACCGCCCCTGGCTCACTCCCGGACACCGCCCCTGGGTCATTCCTGGACACCGCCCCCGGCTCACTCCCGGACACCGCACCCGGCTCACTCCCGGACACTGCCCCCGGCTCACACCCGGACACTGCGCCCGGCTCACTCCCGAACCCCGCCCCCGGCTCAATCTCGGTCACCGCCCCCGGCTCACTCACGGACACCACCCCCGTCTCACTCCCGGACACCGCCCCCGGCTCACTCCCGGACACCGCCTTCGGCTCACTCCCGGACACCGCCCCCGGCTCACTGCCGGACACTGCCCCCGGCTCACTCCCGGACACCGTCCCCGGTTCACTCCTGGACCCCGTCCCCGGCACACTCATGGCTTATCCCTGATCGCTCCAGTTCAATCCCTGACCCCGCACCCGGCTCACTCCTGCACCGCCCATGGCTCACTTTCGGAACGCCAGCGGCTTACTCCTGGACAGCCAACGGCTCACGCTCGGACCTAGCCCCCAGCCCAATCCTGGACCCCGCCACCGGCTCACTCCCAGAAACCGACCCGGCTCAATCCGGGACACCGCCCCCGGCTCACTCACTGACACTGCTCCCGGCTCACTCCCAGACACCGCCCCTGGCTCACACCCGGACACCGCCCCTGGCTCACACCCGGACATGGCCACCCGGCTCACACCCGGACACCGCCCCTGGCTCACTCCCGGACACCGCCCCCGGCTCACTCCTGGATGCCGCCCCCGGCTCACTCCCGGACACCGCCCCCGGCTCACTCCCGGACACCGCCCCCGGTTCACTCCTGGACCCCGTCCCCGGCACACTCATGGCTTATCCCTGATCGCTCCAGTTCAATCCCTGACCCCGCACCCGGCTCACTCCTGCACCGCCCATGGCTCACTCTCGGAACGCCAGCGGCTTACTCCCGGACACTGCCCCCGGCTCACACCCGGACACTGCGCCCGGCTCAATCTCGGTCACCGCCCCTGGCTCACTCCCGGACACCGACCACGTCTCACTCCCGCATACCGACACCGGCTCACACCCAGACACCGACCCAGGTCACAACCGGACACCACACCTGGCCCATTCCCAGATACTGCCCCCGGCTCACACCCTGACACCACACCTGGCCCATTCCCAGATACTGCCCCCGGCTCACACGCCGACACCGCCCAGGCTCACTCCCGCATACCGACCACGGCTCACTCTCGGACAACGTCCCGGGTCACAACCGGACATTACCCCTTGCTCAGTTTCGGACACCTCCCGCGGCTCAATCACAGTTCACTCCCAGACAACGCCCCCGGCTCACTCCCGGTTACTGTCCCGGCTCACTCCCGGACACCGCCCCCGGCTCACTCCCGGACACCGCCCCCGGCTCACTCCCGGACACTGCCCCTGGCTCACTCACGGGCACCGCCCCCGGCTCACTCCCGGACACCGCCCCCGGGTCACTCCCGGACACCGCCCCTGGCTCACTCACGGGCACCGCCCCCGGCTCACTCCCGGACACCGCCCCCGGCTGACTCCCGGACACCGCGCCCGGCTCACTCCCGGACACCGCCCCCGGCTCACTCGCGGACACCGACCCCGGCTCACTCCCGAACACCGCCCCCGGCTCACTCCTGGACCCCGACCCCGGCACACTCGCGGCTTATCCCTGATTGCTCCAGTTCAATCCCTGACCCCGCACCCGGCTCACTCCTGCACCGCCCAAGGCTCACTCTCGGAACGCCAGCGGCTTACTCCTGGACAGCCAATGGCTCACGCTCGGACCCACCCACCAGTTCACTCCCGGACACCGACCCTGGCTCACTCCTGGACACCGCCCCGGCTCACTCCCAGAAACCGACCCGGCTCAATCCCGGACACCGCCCCCGGCTCACTCACTGACACTGCCCCCGGCTCAATCCAGGACACCTCCCCCGCCTCACACCCGAACACCGCTCCCGGCTCACACCCGGACACCACTCCCAACTCACTCCTGGACACCGCCCCCGGCTCACTCCCGGACACCGCTCCCAACTCACTCCCGGACACCACCACCGGCTCACTCCTGGACCCCGACCCCGGCTCACTCAGCTCACTCACAGACACCGGCCCCGGCTCACTCTCAATCACGCCTCCCGGCTCACTCCCGGACCCCGGCCCCAACTCACTCCCGGGCACCCCCCCGGCTCACACCCTGCCACCACACCCGGCACATTCCCGGACACTGCCCCCGGCTCACTCGCCGATGCCGTCCCGTGTCACAACCGGACATTACCCCTTGCTCAGTCTCGGACACCTCCCCCGGCTCAATCACAGTTCACTCCCGGCTCACTCCCGGACACCGCCCCCGGCTCACTCCCAGACACCGCCCCTGGCTCACTCACGTGCACCACCCCCAGCTCACTCCCGGACACCGCCCCCCCGGCTCACTCCCGGACACCGACCCTGGCTCACTCACGGGCACCGCCCCCGGCTCACTCCCGGACACCGCACCCGGCTCACTCCCGGACACTGCCCCCCGGCTCACTCCCAGACACCGCCTCGGCTCACTCCCGGACACCGCGCTCACTCCCGGACACCGACCCCGGCTCACTCCCGGACACCGCCCCCAGCTGACTCCCGGACACCGACCCCGGCTCACTCCATGAACGACCCGCTTCACTCCATGACCGACCCGGCTCACTCCCGGACACCGCCCCCGGCTCACTCCCGGACACTGCCCCCGGCTCACTCCCGGACACCGACCCCGGCTCACTCCTGGACACCGCCCCCGGCTTACTCCCGGACGCCGCCCCCGGCTCACTCCCGGACACCACCCCCGGCTCACTCCCGGACACCGCCCCCGGCTCACTCCCAGACACCGCCCCCGGCTCACTCCCGGACACCGCCCCCGGCTCACTCCCGGACACCGCTCCCGGCTCACTCCCGGACACCGCTCCCGGCTCACTCCCGGACACCGCCCCCGGCTCACTCCCGGACACCGCCCCCGGCTCAGTCCCGGGCACTGCCCGCAGCTCACTCCCGGACACCGCCCCCAGCTCACCCCTGGACACCGCCCCCGGTTCACCCCCGGACACTGCCCCCGGCTCACACCCGGACACCATCCCGGGTCACCTCCCCCGGCTCAATCACAGTTCACTCCCAGACACCGCCCCCAGCTCACTCCCGGATACTGTCCCGGCTCACTCCCGGACACCGCCCCCGGCTCACTCCCGGACACCGCCCCCGGTTCACTCCCGGACACCGACCCTGGCTCACTCACGGGCACCGCCCCCGGCTCACTCCCGGACACCGCCCCCGGCTCACTCCCGGACACCGCCCCTGGCTCACTCACGGTCACCGAACGCGGCTCACTCCCGGACACCGACCCCGGCTCACTCCCGGACCCCGCCCCCGGCTGACTCCCGGACACTGACCCCAGCTCACTCCATGAACGACCCGGTTCACTCCATGACCGACCCGGCTCACTCCCGGACACCGCCCCCGGCTCACTCCCGGACACCACCCCTGGCTCACTCCCAGACACCGTCCCCGGCTCACTCCCGGACACCGCCCCCGGCTCACTCCGGACACCGCCCCCGGCTCACTCCCGAACCCCGTCCCCGGCTCAATCTCGGTCACCGCCCCCAGCTCACTCCCGGACACCGCCCACATCTCACTCCCGGACACCGCCCCCGGCTCACTCCCACTCCCCCACCCCCGGCTCACTACCGGTCAACCCCCTCGGCTCACTCCCGGACACCGCTCCCGGCTCACTCTCGGACACCGACCCCGGCTCTCTCCCGGACCCCGCCTCCAACTCACTCCCGGGCACCGCCCCCGGCTCACACCCTGACACCACAACCAGCAGACTCCCGGACACTGCCCCCGGCTCACTCGCCAACACTGTTCCGGCTCACTCCCGCAAACCGACCCCGGCTCACTCTCGGACTCCGTCCCGGGTCACAACCGGACATTGCCCCTAGCTCAGTCCCGGACACTTCCCCCGGCTCAATCACAGTTCACTCCCAGACACCGCCCCTGGCTCACTCACGGATACCGTCCCGGCTGACTCCGAGACACCGCACCCGCTCACTCCCGGACACCGCCCCCGGCTCACTCCCGGACACCGCCCCCGGCTCACTCCCAGACACCGCCCCCGGCTCACTCCCAGACCGCCCCCGGCTCACTTCCGGTCACCGTCACTGGCTCACTGCCAGACCGCTCCTGGATCACTCCCGGACACCACCCCTGGCTCACTCCCGGGCACCTCCCCCTGCTCACTCCCGGACACCGCCCCCGGCTCACTCCCGGTCACCACCCACGGCTCACTCCCAGACACCACCCCCGACTCGCACCCGCACACCAACCCCGGCTCATTTCCGGACGCCACCCCCGGCTCACTCCCGGACCCCGCCCCCGGCTCACTCTCGGACACCGCCCCTGGCTCACTCCCGGACACCGCCCTTGGCTGCCTCCGGGACACCGCCCCCGGCTCACTCTTGGACACCGCCCCCGGCTCACTCTCGGACACCGCCTCCGGCTCACTCCCGGACACCGCCCCTCACTCAAACCCGGACACCGCCCCCGGCTCACTCCCGGACACCGCCCCCGGCTCACTCCCGGACACCGCCCCCGGCTCACTCCCGGACACCGCCCCCGGCTCACTCCCGGACACCGCCCCCGGCTCACTCCCGGACACCGCCCCCGGCTCACTCCCGGACACCGCCCCCGGCTCACTCCCGGACACAGCCCCCGGCTCACTCCCGGACACCGCCCCGGCTCACTCCCGGACACCGCCCCCGGCTCACTCCCGGACACCACCCCCAGCTCACTCCCGGACACGGCACCCGGCTCAGTCCTGGACACTGAATTTCTCCCCCTAAGAGTGTTAATAAATCAAATCTGAAGGCTTTCGGGGAGAAATTCAGTTGTTAGCGCCACCCGTTAGCACCGTAAGAGGGCGATAAGTGGGGCACGATGCAGCTAGCACCCAGGCGCGGCGAGACCTGTGCCTCTGGTGAAATTGAGCGGACATTTAGCGGCGGCGCAAAACCGCAACGCCCGCTCATCTGCGCGCGCAGATCCTCACGTCATTTCATGGTGCAATGCCCTTGGGGCGCCCCGAACCGGAACTTCAGTGGCGCCCCCCTCCTTGCCGCCTGCCGCTCCCAGCGACTGGTTGACTGGAACGGTTCCCAGTTGCTGTGGGGCTGGGGGGGGCGCTATTTAAAGGGGGCTCTTCCTGGCTTCTTTGTGGTAGCCATTTTTGGACCACTCCTTCTGTGAGAGAGAGAGAGATTTGCAGAGAAACAAAGGGAGAGAGCTTTCTGCATTGAGTCAGCGCTCGCAGAGGTACTTCTGGCTTCGGCCCAGAACTTTGAATTTGGTTTGCTTTTTGACTGGCATAACCTTGAGTGGCCACATACTATGTGGGCTACAATGGGTGTGATGTGCCTTCAATAACCACAAAACTAGAAGTTATAGACCTTAACAAGTTGGCTTTTAATCACTAAGATCAGAGCTAACATCTCAACACACTGACTGGCTCGCAGGAATGAGTCATATAGATCCTGGGATCTTTATGTAAGAGAAGTCAGGGGCGGAGCCAAGAGCCAAGACCTGGAACATTCCAGGTTAGTCAGGAAAGAGGAAGTGAAACTATACACCGTGTGGGGGAGGGTAATATACATGAGTGCAGGCCAAGCACCCCAGACAACAATGCCCAGCGAAGGACGCGACATGCTTCAAATGTAAGAAAAAGGGGCATTTTAGCAAAGTCTGCAGGGGGAATCCGATTTCCAACTTCGTCACCGCCTCGTGCGTGCCGTGCGGGCCGCCATCTTGGGATCCGCCATCTTTTCCCGACTCAACGGCCGCCCAGGGCCCAACAGTGGCTTCGATCACGGTGGATCAATCCAGGCCACACCCGTTGACAAAATCCATGATGGACATACAGGTAAACGGGAATTTAATGAAATGTTTAATTGACTGTGGGAGTACCGAGAGCTTTATCCACCCTAGCCTGGTACGGCAGCACTCATTAACGGTAACCCCTACATGGAGCAGAATTGCTATGGCTGCTAAGCCCCACACTTCGGACATTTTGGGCTACTGTGTGGTAACACTGACTGTAAAAGGCACAGACTACAAGGATTTTAAACTCCTCGTGATGCCAGAACTCTGTGTTAATGTAATCTTGGGCCTGGACTTCCAGTGCCACCACGAAAGTGTCACGCTAGCATATGGCGGGTCCCAGCCGCCACTCACAGTCTGTGGCCTATCAACCTTAAAAATCAGCCCGCCCTCTTTATTCGCTAATCTCGCTCCGAACTGTAGGCCCATAGCGACCAAAAGTAGACGGTACAGTCTGGAAGACAGACACTTTATCAAGGCGGAAGTGGACAGACTCCTGCGGGAAGGCATTATTGAATGCAGTACCAGTCCGTGGCGTGCCCAAGTAGTCATAGTTAAAAATAGCGAAAAGAAACGGATGGTAATTGACTACAGCCAGACTGTTAATATTTATACCCAGCTGGATGCCTACCCTTTACCCCGTATATCAGAAATGGTCAACCAGATCGCGCAATACCGAGTCTTCTCGACTATCGACCTCAAATCGAATTATATCCGGCAGAGACTGCTGGAGAAGGAGGTCCTGGACTTAAAAAAGGCAGTGGCCACTGCGCGATCGCTGGACGTGGCCCAGAAAAACTCTGACTCTTATTCTTCCGGCCATGCGGCCCTCACCGCCTCGTGCGCGCCGAGCGGGCCGCCATCTTGGAATCAGCCATCTTCCCCATCCAGGTCTCAGACCAGCTCTACACCACCGGAGTCCCCACACAGAAGTTCACCCAGGAGTCCTACTACAGCGGCAATGTCTCGAGGCCCGAAATGCTACTTCTGCGGCCAAGCCAAACACATTTCATTACAGGGTGGAAACATTGGGCTTCTCCATTACATTGAGAGGGCTCAGAGACGCTGAGAGAGAGTGCCAATCATGACCAAATGGAGGAGGGCCAACAGGCGTCGGCACAGGAGGCCTTACCCTCCCAGGGTATTCTGCCAACAGTTCTCATACCTCAACATGTCTGAGGAGCAGTGTTTTCGGAGGCTTCGATTCAGCAGGGAGGTGGTCACTGAGCTCTGCCACCTGCTTCAGCCAGATCTGCAGCCTCAACTGAGGAGCAGGACGTCTCTGTCAGTGGCAGTGAAGGTGACAGTGGCTCTCAACTTCTATGCCACCGGCTCCTTCCAATCCGCTACTGGGGACATTACCAATGTCTCCCAGTTCGCGGTGCATTGCTGCATCCGCCAAGTCACGAATGCCCTCTTTAAAAGGAGACGTCAGTACATTTCCTTCCCCATGACCCTGGACAAGCAGCAAGAGCGCGCAATGGGATTTGCAAGAATAGCGGGCTTCCCCATGGTCCAGGGCGCCATTGACTGCATGCATGTGGCTTTGCGGGCGCCGCAAGAAAATGCCGAGGATTACCGCAACCGGAAGGGGTTCCATTCGTTGAACGTCCAGTTGGTGTGTGACCACAGACAGCTGATACTAGCTGTCAATGCCCGCTTTCCAGGCAGCAGCCACGATGCCTTCATCCTGCGCCAGACTTCTGTGGCAGACCTTTTTGAAGCCCCGGCTCACCCAGGATGCTGGCTTCTCGGGGACAAGGACTATCCTCTGTGCACCTGGCTCCGTGCACCCAGCACCCCTGCTGAAGAACGATACAATGAGAGCCATCAAGCGACCAGGAACATCATTGAGCACACAATCAGCATGCTAAAGCAATGGTTCCGCTGTCTGGACCATTCCGGGGGAGCCCTTCAGTACTCACCTGAGCGAGTCTCCCATTTCGTAGTAGTGTACTGCATGCTGCATAACCTGGCAATCCTCAGGACTCAGCCACTGCCACCAGACATTGGAGCACCAGCAGAGGAGGAGGAGGAGCACCAAGACGGGAGGGAGGCACAAAGTGCAAGGGCCGTCTGTCAGCAGCTTATTGCAAGTCGGTTCTAGGCCCCCTCTAAGGGAATGGCTTGTGCCATTGAAAGAACATGAATGGAACCATTCCGCAACCCCTGAGCCGGTCAAGGCAACAAATAGTTCAAAGAGCAAACATGCACAATCTGAATAAAGTCACTTCTTTATTTAACAAACTGTGTGCCCTTCCCGCATGACAAAGTAATAGAGAGAAACCCCCAAAAAAGCAGTCAAACACATAACTGGCTATCACAACCTGGAGACAATGAACAAAAGAGTAAACAAAAAATGACCACGATCCTCGGCCTTCAGTAAAAAAATTAACAGCATTTTGCCACACCTCCTACTTTTTGCCCTTCGAGGGTGATCTGCTTCGCTTGTGAGATTGGCCCCTTCCCACCCTGCAGCTCCTCCCCAATGGGACCCCAGTGGTTGCAGCAAGGCTGGGGGAAGGCTGCTGAGTGTCAGAAACTGAGTCAGCAGATGCCCTTGAGGGATGGCCTGGACCAGCTCTGGGCCTGGAGGGCCCGGCTGCTGACTGCTCCAACTCTGCATGGACGGCAGCAGTCTGTCCTACAGGTGGTGGCAGCTGCAGTGGAGAAGTGACAGTGTTGGCAGCAGGAATGCTGCCATCCTGACAGAGGACAGCCACTCCCTGGTCGGACGACACACTGGCACTCCCACGGGGCAGCACTGCAGCATGCGGAGCAATCTGCTGAAGCACAGACTGCTGGCCTGCTGTGGCGCGGCGAGGGCCCCGGTGATTCGTGCCTGATCCAGTGAGGGTGGCAGCAGTCAGTGCTCATGTGGCCTCAATCTGCGTCTGCATCAGACCAGCCACTGACTGCATTGCACCACTAAGAACTTGTGTGGAAGCCACCTGTGCTGCCTGTGCTGCACCGAAGTCCTGCAGACTCCTTGCCAGTGCTGCACCGAAGTCCTGCAGACTCCTTGCCTGTGCTGCACCGAAGTCCTGGACACTCCTTGCCAGTGACTCAATGGATTTGGGCATCCTTGCCACTGCAGCCATGAGCTCAGTGTGCCTCTGATCCGCCTGGGTGCCCATTTCAGCGAGGAGCTGCACCTTTTCTGCGCTCACTGTAGCAGGACTGGAGGCCAGACTCTCCCTCCAGGGAGAAGGCCGCCAAGCTTCCCTACCCTCCCCCCCCCCGCATTGCTGCAGCCCGCTGGGCCCCGGAGCTTCACCCTCCTCAGACCCTTCCCCCCTGCTCCTTTCCAGGGAAGACGTGTCCCCATTATGGCCATGGGCTGCCTCCGCTGAGGCCTTCAGAATCGCACGCAGTGGCAGCTTGAGGGCCCGCCTCCTCACCTGGCGAATCAGCATCTGAAAGCAGGGCGGTACAAGAGTTGCTTTAGCATGAGGACAGGGCGGCAGCGAGGGAGGCATGAGTGCTGCAATGCACTGCATTGGTTCGATAGTGGCAAAGGATGCTGGTGTGAGGCAGAAGTGGAAGGAGAGAGGTCAAAAAGGTGATGACCTTACCATTGCTGTCCAGAACGGGGTCGGCATCTCCAGTGGTGACGTCGGGCCAATCATCCGGCCTGCCATAATGTGCTGGACTCGCTGCTCCAGATGGCTGAGGTCTTGCAGGTGAGGCCGGCCTCCCCCGGTCCATTGCTGCTGCCTCCTGTTATGGGCCAGCTTGCCCTGCAAGAGAAAGGACGGGCTCTGAGTACAGTGTAAAGCCCTGATCTTGGCTGCACTGCCTTCCATGGTGGAATAGCCCTTACAGTGTGAAGCCCTGATCTTGGCTGCACTGCCTCCCATGGTTGAATAGCCCTTACAGTGTGTAAAGTGCTGAATGTGCGTGTGAGTTTCATGAAAGGCCCATAGGTGTTGGATGAGGGCTGGGCATTGGGGCTTTCAGGACCCTTTGGCCATAAAGTGAGGTGCACATGCAGGGATGAAGAGGATACTGAAAAGGCTACTCACCCTGATGACCCGAGTGAGGTCGTTGAACTTCTTCCTGCATTGCACAGGGGTCCTAGGCACCATGCTGCTGGAGGTCACTGTGTGAGCCACCTCCCTCCAAGCTTTGCGATAGTCATTGGGCAGCGGCCTCCTGCCACTATCCGGAAACAGGATAGATTGCCTGCGCTCCACCGCACCAACCAGAACCTGCAGGGCCCCCTCACTGAACCGCTGCGCTCGCTCCCTGGCCCTCTCCATGGTCTGAGGCGTTAGAATGTGGCAGCAGGTCTGTCCAGGCCGAGAATCAGGGCTCTGATGTGCAGGGTGTGGCTGCAATCCAAGATCGACCCTCCCCTTTAAGAGCTGACCGGCACCAGCGTGTCTGCGTGCAATCGCTAACTGGCCGCACCTGCGCTGCGCCCGCCCTCGATGGTAGCACCTCGCTTCTCCGGCTTAGCGCCTTAGGACAGTCGTGCAGTGCCTGTTTTAGTGCTCCAAGCACCTCCTGGGGCGAAGCAGGTCAATTTAGCAGTAGGTGGCGATAATTTGCGCCGGTCGCTAAATTTCACGCCCGCTCGAGTATAACGCCCCAAACGTGGCAATACTGAATTCCTCCCCCTTTGTGTCTTAATGCGAGGAGCATTCGTAATAAGGTGGATGAATTAGCTGTACAAATAGATGTAAACGGATATGATATAATTGGGATTACGGAGACATGGCTCCAGGGTGACCAAGACTGGGAATTCAACATCCAGGGGAATTCAATATTCAGGAAGGACCAGAAAAAAGTTTAAAGGAGGTAGGGTAGCATTGCTGGTTAAAGAGGAGATTAACACAATAGTAAGGAAGGATATTAGCTCTGATGATGTGGAATCTGTATGGGCAGCGCTGAGAAATACCAAGGGGCAGAAAACATTAATGGGCGTTGTATACAGACCCCCAAACAGTAATGCTAAGGTTGGGGGTGGCATTAAATGGGAAATTAGAGATGCGTGCAATAAGGGCACAGCAGTTATCATGGGTGACTTTAATCTACATATAGATTGGGCTAACCAAATTAGTAACAATACTGTGTAGGAGGAATTCCGAGAGTGTATACGGGATGGTTTCCTGGACCAATATTTCGAGGAACCAAATAGAGATCAGGCCATCTTAGACTGGGTATTATGTAATGAGAAAGGAATAATTAGCAATCCAGTTGTGCGAGGCCCCTTGGGGAGGAGCGATCATAATATGATAGAATTTTTCATTAAAATGGAGAGTGAAGTAGTTGACTCAGAGACTAGGGTCCTGAATTTAAATAAAGGAAACTACGATGGGATGAGGCACGAGTTGGCTAGGATGGATTGGGGAACGTTACTTAAAGGGTTGGCGGTGGATAGGCAATGGCAAACATTTAAAGATCGCATGGATGAACTACAGAATTTGTTCATCCCTGTTTGGCATAAAAATAAAACAAAAAAGGTGACTCAACCATGGCTAACAAGGGAAATTAGGGATAGCATCAGATCCAAGGAGTGGACATATAATTTGGATAGAAAAAACAGCAAACCTGAGGATTGGGAGCAGTTTAGGATTCAGCAAAGGAGGACAAAGGGATTAATTAAGAGGGGGAAAATAGATTATGAGAGTAAGCTTTCAGGGAACATAAAAACTGACTGTAAAAGCTTCTATAGATATGTGAAGAGAAAAAGAGGTTGGTGAAGTCAAGCGTAGGTCCCTTGCAGTCAGAATCAGGGGAATTTATAATGGCAGACCAATTAAATACATACTTTGGCTCTGTCTTCACAAAGGAGGACACAATTAATCTTCCAGAGATGTCGGGGAACATAGGGTCTAATGAGAGGGAGGAATTGAATGAAATCAGTATTTGTAGGGAAATGGTGTTAGGGAAATTGACGGGATTGAAGGCTGATAAACCCCCAGGGCCTGATAATCTACATCCTAGAGTACTTAAGGAAGTGGCCCTAGAAATAGTAGATGTATTACTGGTCATCTTCCAAAATTCTATAGACTCTGGAACAGTTCCCATGGATTGGAGGATAGTTAAAGTAACCCTGCTATTTAAAAAGGGTGGTTGAGAAAAGACGGGGAATTATAGACCGGTAAGCCTGACATCGGTAGTGGGGAAAATGCTAGAGTCCATTATAAAAGATGTAATAGCAGAGCACTTGAAAAACAGTGACAGGATCAGACAAAGTCAACATAGATTTACAAAAGGTAAATCATGCTTGACTAATCTACTGGAATTTTTTGAGGATGTAACTGGTAGAATAGATATGGGCGAACCAGTGGACATGGTGTATTTGGACTTTCAGAAGGCTTTCGAAAAGGTCCCGCATAAGAGATTAGCATGCAAAGTTAAAGCACATGCGATTGGGGGTAAGGTACTGTCTTGGATAGAGAACTGGTTGGCAGACAGCAAGCAAAGAGTTGGAATAAATGAGTCTTTTTCCGAGTGGCAGGCAGTGACTAGTGGGGTACCGCAGGGATCGATGCTAGGACCCCAGCTATTCACAATATATATAAATGATCTAGAAAAGGGAACTAAATGTAATGTCTCCAAGTTTGCAAACGACACAAAGCTGGGTGGGCGTGTGTGCTGTGAGGAGGATGCAGAGAAACTCCAGTACGATTTGGACAGGTTGGGTGATTGGGCAGATGCATGGCAAATGCAGTATAATGTGGATAAATGTGAGGTTATCCACTTCGGTGGCAAAAACAGGAAGACAGATTATTATCTGAATGGCAATAGATTGGGAGAAGGGGAAGTGCAACGAGACCTGGGTGTCCTTGTGCACCAGTCGCTGAAGGTAAGCATGCAGGTGCAGCAGATGGTTAAGAAGGCAAATGGTATGTTGGCCTTCATAGCGAGAGGATTTGAGTACAGGAGCAAGGATGTCTTGCTGCAGTTGTGCAGGGCCTTGGTGAGACCACACCTTGAGTATTGTGTGCCGTTTTGGTCACCTTATCTGAGGAAGGATGTTCTTGCCATGGAGAGAGTGCAGTGAAGATTCACCAGACTGATACCTGGGATGGCAGGAATGATGTATGAGGAGAGATTGGGTCAATTAGGCTTATATTCGCTAGAGTTTAGAAGAATGAGAGGGGATCTCATTGAAACTTATAAAATTCTAACAGGACTAGACAGACTAGATGCAGGAAGGATGTTCCTGATGGCAGGGGAGTCCAGAACCAGGGGTCACAGTCTAAGGATAAGGGGTAAGCCATTTAGGACTGAGATGAGGAGGAATTTCTTCACCCAGAGAGTGGTGAACCTGTGGAATTCTCTGCCACACAGGGCAGTTGAGGCCAATTAATTAAATATATTCAAGAAGGAGTTGGATATATTTCTTGAAGCTAAACGGATCAAAGGATATGGGGAGAAAGCAGGGACAGGGTACTGAATTTGGATGATTAGCCATGATCTCATAAAATGGCGGAGCGGGCTCGAGGGGCCGAATGGCCTACTCCTGCTCCTATCTTCTATGTTTCTATAACAAGACTGGAGAAAGCAGGACTGCCAGCTATCACAAGATTTGAGAAAGCAGGACTGCCAGCTATAACAGGACCGGAATAGCAGGACTGCCAGCTATAACAGGACTAGGGAAAGCAGGACTGTCAACTATAACAAGACTGGACAAAGCAGGACTGCCAGCTAAAATAGGACTGGAGAAAGCAGGACCGCTAGCTATAACAGGACTAGAGAAAGCAGAACTGCCATTTATAACTGGACCAGACACACAGCAGGACTGCCAGCCATAACAGCACCAGAAACAGAGCAGGACTGCCAGCTATAACAGGACTAGATACACCGCATGGTTTATATCTCAGGGAGATTGGAAACAAGTCTCACAGACATCCATATATACTCTCAAATACAGATACACAAGCTGAATGTTTCAAAGTGGATACAGATAGAATCCTGGTTAAAATAACTTATCAGACTGCTGGCCCTGATATAATTCACTGAAAGGTACTCATAGAAGGGGGCCTTGGCTCCAAGAGTACCTTGCTCATATAGTTAACAGTTGTGACTGGTTTCCCTGTTCAAATAGAGGCCCTGCATGGGCCTGTCTCCAGTCCATGAGGAAAAAATGACAAGGGATACTGCCATTGAATGACCTTCCCTATTATATATAGCCTCACTCTTAGGGCTGGATTTTCCCAGCGGAGGCGGGTTCATGTTGGGTTTGTTGTTTGGCAGGTTCTGGTCCTGCTGCTGGTTTCAACCGCACTGAGAAAACAATTTTCACTTTATTGTGCTTATTAAGCCTGCCATGCACGCTACCCGGCCCAATCGGTGGGTGCGGGTCTGCTGCTCGCCTCTGCTGACGTATTCGATTCACCTGCATTTAAGAGGCTCATGTAGCCTTTGGTTTCATTTATTTCTTGATGCTCCTGATACGTGATCTTTGCAAGATGACTGCTGCAAGAGCAAAGGCTGCTCCCCGCTTTGATGATGACTCCCTCCATGCTCTTGTGGAGGGAGTAAGAGGGCGCAATGGCCGGAGGAAGCCTTCTCAGCACACAAAGGCAGCCTGGCTGCAAATTGCTGAGGAGGTAAGCGCTATGTCGTTGTGCGTGCGCACCTGGGTGCAGTGCCGAAAAAGGTTCAATGATCTGCTACGCTCAGCAAAAGTGAGTATAACATCACAATTACCTTCAATCTGCTTCCCATCTGTTCTCATCACCAGCATTCTGCATTGTCAACCTACTCCTCTACATCCCAACTTACCCTTACATCCCTTAACCATCTCTCACTCTCTATGTTCAGAATCACTTCACCACCTACTATGCACCCCTCACACTCGCTCTCACTGTTATTCAATGACAACAACTAACTGCACAGGGAGGCACCTTGGTATTGGAACCTCACTCCATCTTTGTCTCCCTCTAAGTATCTATGTTATGGATTCTTTACACTTACTCCATCAATCTCACTGAAACTCCACTTGTGTCCCTCATTGCAGGAAAAGAGCCGACAATAAAAGGGAGAGGGGGAGGACAGGAGAAGGCCCACCTTCGATGGCGCATTTAAACAATGCTGAGGAGGCTGCTATCGAGATCATTGGAGGTGCAGAGGAGCTGGAAATGGGGGACGGAGAGACGGACGCACTTGAGCAAGCTGGTGACAGAATAGATTTGCAACCCTCTCATTTTGATTTCATGGGTGACTGATATGGCATCTGATGTTCATAGAGATTGACTTCTGATCATCTGCACAATAGGATTTGTCTGCTACCTAAATATCACATGTCTAACACGTCTTTACTCTCCCACAGGACCATCGAGAGCTTCCCTCCCCACTGTCCAGGAGGAAGAGCCGGTTGACCCCTCAGAAGAACCTGCAACCTCTGAAGGAGCAGCGTCATCAGAAATGAGTGCACCCAGCACCAGCGCAGAGATGCACACCTCGGTGGGTCCTTTGCGACATAGAGTAGTGTTGTCACCTGGTGTATCACAGCTCACAAGTGAGCATCAGCAGATGGTGGAGACAGCGACAGCTGTGGAGAGTCCTTGTCAGAGGCCACAGGACGCTCCTAGCTCTGCTCAGCTGCATGTAGATGCTGTGCCTCTGGGGACATCCAGAAAGAGAGCGGTGCTGGAGCTTCAGGAACAAGTGCGGGATGCTCTGACAGGGTTTGCAACCACGGTAACTGCAAGTGTGCAGAGAATGGAGGAGTCCATGTCAAACATGAGCAATGCCATGGTGCACGCAATGGCGAATGTAGGTGCCGCCATGGAAAGGATGGCAACCTCCATGGAGGACATAAATCGACAGACTCAGGAGAACATGGTAACACTTCTAAATAGATGGTCATCTATGGAGGATAGATGGGCATCTATTGAGGAGAGAAACCAGAGGTTCATGGATGTCCTTCTTATGAGGAATGTCAGCACAAAAATGGGTCCTCATGGCCCCACTGATGTGCAGCAAGGTGCTCTCCAGCTACTTGCTAGCAGTGAAGTGCGGGTGACCGATGAGAGTGATGTTGGTGGACGACAACAAGGAAGTGGGGGCTCCTCTCCAAGCGCTCACACTCCCATGCCAATGCAGAGCCCTCGGTCAGAGCCCCAGATTCCTCACCCAACTGAGATGGCTGTCTCTGCCCCTGCACAGCTGTAGGAGGAGCAGATTGTTGCAGAGCCTTCCCAGGCTCCCAAACCCAGAGGACGGCCGCCAAAGACATCGAAGCAAGTGCAGCAGGGAAGTGAGCAAGCTGCCTCTACATCTGCTGAAGCCACAGGGGAAGCACCACGTAGAAGCATGCGTAAGAGAAAGCTAACACACAAATAGTCACAAAGGTACTCACTTGTGTGTTTTGATATAATACAAAGTTACATTTGTCATCTTTATTTGTGTTGTATTAAACAAATGCAATGTCAAAGATTAAAAGAGTTGGCCTATGTATGCTCAGAAGTGGAAGTGGCACTGTGAGGGGTGAGGGTGCCTTTCATCTGCAGTGATGGTGGGGAGAGTGATAGAAATGCACAGTTCATTGTACAGAAGCTGTATGTTGGGTAATGCAGGCCCTGCAAACCCTCATATCCATGTGCCAGCCACATGTCTTTGCTGCTTGAAGTTACACAAATCTGGCATGGATTAGTGCATCCCTTGCCTCATGGCCAGCAATGTGCTCGCGTGCTGGCGGCACTGGGACAGCCACCTCGGCCAGGTCTTCCTCATTTGCAGCCTCATTCTGATCTTCCTCCTCCTGCTTCTCCTCTGAGGAGGCTGTGCACTCTGCCACTTGTTCCTCAGGCAGCTGCAAGCCACGCTGAAATGCGAAGTTGTGCAGGGCACAGCAGACCACGATGATTCTGGACACCCTGGCTGGTGTGTATTGAAGGGCTCCACCAGATCTGTCCAGGCATCTGAAGCACATTTTGAGCAAGCCTATGGTTTGCTCTGTAATGCTTCTGGTGGAAATGTGGCTGACATTGTAGCGCTTCTCAGCCTCCTTTGATGGCCTCTTCATCGGTGTCATTAGCCACGTCTTCAGGGAATAGCCCTTGTCTCCAAGGAGCCATCGGAAAGTTGGGTTGCCGGATTAAACAGCTGAGGCACAGTGGCATGCTGCAGGATGAACAAGTCATGGCAGCTGCCAGGGAACTTGGTGCAAACATTCTTAATGTACTTCCTGTGGTTACAAACAAGGGAGTGGAAGCCCTTGCGGTTCGCAAATACAGCTGAGTTGTTATGGGGTGCCCTGATGGCCACATGGTGCAGTTGATGATGTCCTGTACCCTTGGGAAGCCTGCCAGATTGGAAAACCCAACCACCTGTGTGGTAACACTTGCTTCATCCGTTGAGAAGTGGATGTAATCGTGCGACTTGTCAGAGCATTGGTAACCTGTGTGACGCAACTGTGTGTGGCCGACTGGGAGATGCCGCTGATGTCTGCTCCTGATCCCTGGAAGGACCCTGAAGCAAAAGAAGTTGAGGGCGGTGGTGACTTTGACAGCCACTGGTACTGAGTGTCGCCCCACTCCTCTGGGCTGCAGGTGTTGGTGTAGCATTGTGCAGATGTCAGTGACAACCACTCGTGAAAGTCTCAGCCTCTTTTAGCACTGCTGCTCATTCATGTTGAAGCTCATCCCCTGCCTGTAAACCCTGTGTTGGGGGTACCTCCTGTGGCGCAGAGCAGCCCTGCGCTGATGGCCTCTGCCCTGTGCAGCATCAGGTGGCTGAGGAAAAGGTTGGCGCTTCTGCTGTTGCTGGTATGCCTGGTTCTGCTGCTGCCGCAGCTGCCCTTCCTCCGAATCTGAGGACCAGGATGAGAGGGTATAAATGGTTCCCATTCTGCTGGTCTATTCGTCAGTTGAGGAAGAGATGTTATAAGCGCTCAGTCATTGTGGAGAGGGGTTATTCCAAGGAGGTCACAGTGCATGTAGATCTCAGAACAAACACTTACAACCTCAATACACCTGAAAAATGTCTTCCAAATCCTGGAAATAGAAAGTTCTGGCATTTGAAATGGAACTGATGTTGCAGGTTAGCTTTTATGCTGCAGTTGCTGCTGTCAACTATTCAGCTTGTTCCAATACCTATCACAATCAGCTGGCGTGTTTGTCGAACGACGTGGAACACGCTGAAAATGTGGCAAAATAGAAAAAGCCTGTAAAAATAGGATTAAGCAGCTAGTTAATGAGCTGTTAACTACCTTAACTGCCTCTCCCGCCACTTGGTGTCGGGTCTGATCGGGAGTCGCAGACCCGACACTTTGGAAAGTTGCATGGAGGCAGGATAGCAGCGGGTTCGCAACCCACCGTCAATCATTTGGATTTTAACACCCGACCCGCCTCCAAACCCGCCCTCTGAGCACCGGCAAAATCACAGCCTCAATCTCAGTTAGGCCTCTGAAGTCAGAAGCAAGATTTACAGGACCATGGAGAGCACCAACCATCTAGCAAGAGTAACAAACAATTACCCAATGCTGACATTAGCCATGGAAGTCACAATGTGGATTATTAATGAGATTGGAAAGGGTCCCCTATGCAGCAGTTGTAATTGAAAAGATCACTGGGACATCACATGGGTTCAAGTTGTGGTCTTGATACAATTTACAAAGGCTTATCTTTGGCTTTGTAAATTTAGGACTCTCAGCAGTGTTGATGCTGCCAATTGATGGAACCCCGGCTACTCCGAGCCTCATGTTATCAGTCCTGTACCTTCATAGCTCTACCGTGCACTCGATCCCTTCAATTGTTCAGGGCCAGTCAAACTGTTCTCAGTTCAAGGCTATGAAGAGGATTCCATAGTCCCTGAATTTAGGCTTCCCCTTCAGCCTGATGGGTTCCTCAGCTAGTGAGAAAAGATAGTCTGGTAACTAGTGTTGGAAGGGAGCACTGAGCTACAAAGAAAGAACTTGCATTTATGTAGCACTTTTCACCACTTAGTCTAGATGGGATATTGAAAGGTACTATGAGCGAATGGTATATGGTGATTGTGTTAACTATCTTTTTGATTGGGAAGAAATATTTTGCATAATATGATTGGCGAATAGTGAAAAGGCGAGACTTAAAGACTGAACCAATGTGGAAAAAAAATTGACTGCTCAAAAGTTGCAAAGTAAACAGGCTTAACAGACTCAATGTACACGACAGACACAAGAGATAAAATAAAGAGAGACAGGCTCTGAACTAGTCCACCTCAGGTCACAATGGGCCAGAAATTAGGATTGGGTGCTTGCCGCGCGTGCAAGCCCCCGATGTGCACTCACCCGGCGCGCCGACATCTGAAGCCTGGGCCTGCTTGGAATTCCTGTCACTGGCCCGGTTCAGATGTCGGCGCGATGTGCTTGCCTGATCCAGCGGCGTAGTTAGTGCGATGTGCCGGCTGGGATCAGGTGAGCACTGTGCAGCCAATCAGGGGAGGGGAAACTTCATTCATAAGTTTGATAGTAAGAACTGTCAAACTCATGAAAAGTACGGGCGCCCAAAAGACTAGTTTAACTTTAAATAAAATTTTTAAAAACATCCCAATAATTAAATAAACTATAAATAACTTTAAAAAACTATTTTACACAATTAATCAAATTTTTGAAAAAAATAATTTTTTAAGAAATCGGGTCTAAAAATAAACTTACCTTACTGTAAAGTCCTTAAAAACAATAAAGCTGTGGAAAAAATGTAATAATTTTAAATAATAGACCACTTACCTTCAAGAATCAAGTCCTTACGCCTCCTTTTTATATGTCTAAAAAGTTCAGGCCCTTGCACACGGGCAAACCTGTCACAGTTCAATGGTCTTTGCAGTCATTTTCTGGTGCTAGTTCATAAATTACCAATACATCACAACTGGCCACAGTGGGACTTCAACTTATGACCTAACAACAGAAAATGCTGGAAACACTCAGCAGGCCACACTAGAAGGGTCCCAGACGTTTACTCTGTTTCTCTCTCCATGGATGCTGCCTGGCCTGCTGAGTGTTTCCAGCATTTTCTGTTGTTAGTTCAGATTTCCAGCATCCGCAGTATTTTACTATTGTTCAACTTATGACCTCTGGGTTACTACTCTAGTACAATAACCACTAGACAACTATGCCCTTGTGTAAAGTAACTCTGCTAAAGCAAATGATTTTATAAACCAATGATGCCAAGGCATAAATCTGTTTGAAGGGTACATGTCA
The DNA here is from genome assembly GCF_052327205.1 of Somniosus microcephalus. Taxonomy (NCBI): domain Eukaryota; kingdom Metazoa; phylum Chordata; class Chondrichthyes; order Squaliformes; family Somniosidae; genus Somniosus; species Somniosus microcephalus. The sequence continues at coordinate 59,621,638 of NC_140995.1, read as the reverse complement.
CATTATAAATCATGATGATAGTAAAGATTAAAAAGTTCTATCGTCCAAGACCCAGGATTGGATTTTAGCCTGGAAATTACTTGTTTCGTTTTTTTAAAAAGTGCACTTTGAATTCTGGGGTGATTTGTGCATGTTCCTTCACCATAGCCATAAACATTGTACCATCCATTTTTTCCCTCTTGCATGCATGACCCGTACAACTGATCTCTTTTACCCAGCTGTATTTAAAACGGTTAAGATAAAATCAAATAGACCAAGGGCCACCTGACACAGTAATGTTTTGGAACAAAAACCTCTGGAAGATAAGCTTGTGCCACAAGATCAATGCAACAGATATAAAGGACAACTAGCCAATTTGATGCATTTCGCAGTGCAACTAGCAAAGTTATTCAGAAGTATTAGTTTTAGCATCAAATTAGGTATTTATTTAATGACAAATCATTAGTCCTACAAGTTGAAGGTTTTAAGACTTGGGTTGCTAGAGTTTTCTTAGAGAAGGATATCAAGGCATATGGAGCAAAGGCGACGTTGAGGTGGCTGAATGGCAAACGTGACTGAATGGCCTACTCATGTTCCTATGTTTCAAAGTCAAACCTGGGACACGTTCAGAAGTTATAACGATCGTAAAAAGTTCTGGGAGTTAAGTTCTTAGGAAAATTCTCTAAAGGAACAGATTCTATTAATGTTTTTAACAACTTTAATTTCTGTGACAATTGTTGGTCAAGGCATTGGTTTCCATTTAAAAGTACAGCTTTTAAAACTAATAACTTAAAACTGCTACAACATAGGTTAATGAAATGGTCCACAATCCTTTCCTTCTGAAGTATTTACGATGCATTTTGATCATCAACCAGTCTTTTATTATGGAACTTAAATGGTAAACTGTGATCATCCATTCTAAAACTGGGCTTCCAACTAAGGAGACTGAAGTGGCAGCTGACAGATGTAGAATTCATCTGCTTTTCTGAGCCTTCTGGGCAGACTTGGTGACTTTTCCAGCACCAGTAGCCTTCCTCTCAACAGCCTTGATGACTCCTACAGCCACAGTCTGCCTCATGTCACGAACTGCAAAACGACCTGCAATATTTAGAGTACTTGTTAATTTCAAGTTTGATATAACAGCAGGAGAGGCGAGTGAAATATCTATTTAGCCAGGGCATGGTTTTACTTACCCAGAGGTGGGTACTCAGAGAAGCTTTCAACACACATGGGCTTGCCAGGAATCATCTCAACAATGGCAGCATCCCCAGACTTCAGGAACTTGGGGTTATCTTCCAGCTTCTTTCCAGAGCGACGGTCAATTTTCTCCTTTAACTCAGCAAACTTGCAAGCAATATGAGCAGTATGGCAATCTAAGACAGGAGCATAGCCAGAAGCAATCTGTCCTGGGTGGTTCAAGATGATTATCTGTAATAAGCCATCAAATTGGGTTTCAAAGTTACTGTTCTTGGACAGTTTGTATTCTGGAAGTGTAGTACAATTTTAGGACTGAAGCATTTCCAGAAAGGATGCAATTGCTATCTTTAGCAGTGCCTCAATTCAAAACATTTAATTTTAAGGAAAAAAACTTTAAAAAGCTACAAAACAGGTTTCCTTTATCAGGACCAAAAGCCTGTCCCACCATTAATCTGGACAAATAGAAAACCGTACCAACCAATAAATGGAAAACAATGACAAAATACTGACTTGCGAAGTGAAATTGGCAGCTTCCATTGGTGGATCATTCTTGCTGTCCCCAGCAACATTGCCACGGCGGACATCTTTTACAGACACGTTTTTGACATTGAAGCCAACATTGTCACCAGGCATAGCTTCAGTCAGAGCTTCGTGATGCATTTCAACAGACTTTACTTCTGTTGTCACATTAACAGGTGCAAAGGTAACTACCATTCCAGGTTTCAGAACACCAGTTTCAACACGACCCACTGGTACAGTACCAATACCTGCAAGAAAAAAATTCACAGTTCACATTCTAATGAGCTTAACGAGATTGGTATTCCAAGTTTGCCAACCCAGATTAGCACCCAGCAAGATCAAAGTTCAACAGTACCACTGCTTACAAATTGCAACTGAACAAACATGCAAATACTGACCACAGATCCGAATGTCTCACTTTTACTTAATAAGTGGTTAGCTATGTAATGAGTTGGTCATCTAGATCACCTCTATTGCTTCTAAAAGTTGTTACCTTTCCCCCCTCCCCCACCCTCCCCCACCCTCCCATACTACAATGCAAGAATGTGATACTCATCTTGTTTTGACCCATCAGGAAGCCAGAAAAGGTGACTGGGCAGCCTCCTCATTTTAAAAATGGCATCCAAGCCTTTAATGTCTAATGGTCATTCTAGCTTTCTGGCTACCCGTTGATAGATTTCATTTTTGTTTGTACAAGGGAAAAGTCACCAATAATTTCTATCAAAAATCTAGATTTTAAATGAATATATTTTACTTTCAACCTTCACTTGACAATGTTCAAAACTGCAAACTTGCCACCAATTTTGTAGACATCTTGCAGAGGAAGACGAAGGGGCTTTTCTGTTGGTCGTTGTGGTGGCAGGATAGAATCCAGAGCCTCCAGCAGAGTAACTCCATTAGCGTTACCCTCCTTACGGTTGATCTTCCAACCCTTGAACCAAGTCATCTGTGTAAAAAAAAAAATCTCAAATGTTTTCTTCATATTACTGAATTGCAATATAGTCCATGGAATGTCCCTTTTATATTGCAGCAGATTCCACAGGAACAAACTAGCCAACTTCGGTACATGCCTGCACCTTGGAAGGGGCAATCGCCTCACTTAGTTTAACACTGCAAAAGTCAGGGTGGCCATCATCTGCAGCACTTTAAAGGACACACAAGGTTGCTACAAACCAATAAACAAAGTACAGAAAACCCCAACAGCCCCCTAAACTTTACTTACATTAGCACTAGCCTCCAGCATGTTGTCACCATGCCAGCCAGAGATTGGTACAAATGCCACAGTGTCTGGATTGTAACCAATTTTCTTGATGTAAGTACTGACTTCCTTGACAATCTCTTCATATCTCTTTTGGCTATATGGTGGTTCAGTAGAATCCATCTTATTCACTCCAATGATTAGCTGTTTCACACCCAGAGTGTAGGCCAGCAGGGCATGCTCCCGAGTCTGGCCGTTCTTAGATATGCCAGCTTCAAACTCACCGACACCAGCAGCAACAATCAGTACAGCACAGTCAGCCTACAAATGAAAGGTAAAGATTCATTTATTCACTTATTGCCAGGAATTTCCAAAATCTTACTTTGGCAACTCTTGACTTCACATAAACCCACCTGAGAAGTACCTGTAATCATGTTCTTAATGAAATCTCGGTGTCCAGGAGCATCAATAATGGTAATGTAATACTTGCTGGTTTCAAATTTCCAGAGAGAAATGTCAATAGTAATACCACGTTCACGTTCAGCCTTCAACTTGTCCAACACCCAGGCGTACTTGAAGGAACCCTTGCCCATCTACAGGAATAATATGCAATTAATCATGCAACACCAGACATGTAGCTGCTACAAGCCAATGCAGAATGCTGAAATTATATGGGGACATAACTCCAGCACACTAATGAGTTCTGTTAAAAGAAAACACATTTTGAAGACAAAATTTTAAAGCAAGTCTTATTCATGCAGATCAATGCTGCACACTACCTACAGGAAACTTTGGTTTACCCGGAGGTTAACTGTCTGGAATGCTCGAGCCACCGGCAAAAATCAGGAGCCGTTTCGTTAGTTTTTTTTCTTTTCGTTGCTTTTTTTTCACCAGTCAGGCTCTGCAAGGTCTCGCTGAAGCTGTTGCTAAGCTACAGAGACGCTTGCAAGGTACGGCCGACTGTTTAGAAGCTGTTGCTAAGCAACAGGGTTTGTTGCCAGATACGGAGCTCAAAATCTCCATATGTTTCAACATTAGCGCTGGTTTGTCCGGCAGTTTTGATGGGACGGCAACAGCTCGGTCCCGTCGGTGCTGGATAGCACAAAGTTTCCTGTACTAGTAAATTTGTACATCAGCACTTGTCACAATATTTAATGTGCTGAAGCCACAACAAATAGTTGTTTTCTTCAAACAGAATCATCAGACCACAAAGCCAAGCATTGCACTGGTGACCCATTCCCTTTTATGCAGAACGCAAGAGTAGATGTGAGGAAGTCATGTACAGGAAACTTTGTGATATCCGGCACCGACGGGACCGAGCTGTTGCCGTCCCATCAAAACTGCCGGACAAACCAGCACTAATGTTGAAACATACGGAGCTTTTGAGCTCTGTATCTGGCAACAAACCCTGTTGCTCAGCTTCTAAACAGTCGGCTGTACCTTGCAAGCGTCTCTGTAGCTTAGCAACAGCTTCAGCGAGACCTTGCAGAGCCTGACTGGTGAAAAAAAAGCAACGAAAAGAAAAAAAACCTAACGAAACGGCTCCTGGTTTTTGCCGGTGGATCGAGCATTCCGGACAGTTAACCTCCGGATAAACCAGTTTCCTGTATATACTTCGCCTCTTCCCAGGTCTCCGGTGACACTTCTAGCTGTTGGGAAATAGTATTGCCTACTTCTCTTTTTCTCTCTCTACGTAGGAAAGATATCCTTTACTGGCATAAACTGTTAAACAATGAGTAATCAGTAATAGTTATGATGGTCACAATTTTTTAATACAAAAATCAGGAACCAATCATGGGAAATGGTAAGTTTAGTGGGGGTTACAATTGCTGGTTCCAATGGTAATGCTGAGGATTTGCATTTGGAGACAGCGGTCCAGCTACTATTTGGAAGTTGCATTGGGCACTGGTTGTTATATCCAAACTCAATATGACAGGGTTACTGGAGATACCACGTGTTTTCTCTTGGAGGGGCAGTCGGCTTTCAGAAGGATCATGTTTTGGTTGACATGCCCCTTGTGAATCTTGGGAGGAAAGTGCTCCAGAAACCAAGTTCAGCAGATGTATTGGTGGTGGGGAGGGGTTAGGCAAGGAAAGCAGAGAACTGCAACTCTGCAAAGGCATTCCCACTGCAGATGCCACTTTTGCTTGCTGCTTGGCAGATCTGAAATACGTTTCTTCTTTCACAAGGAGTGCACTAATTGATTCGGATGTGATGTAAATGAAAGCTGTGTTGAGAATTTAGAGTGACTCAATTTTCACATTCAACTTATATACAAATATTCTTAATGAGTTACAAAGTTCCCGGTGAGTGCTGCAAAGGTTGCAAAATCTAGCTACAGTAGTTGTTTATAGATTTGTGCATATGCCATTTGCAATGTTTGGGTAGGGCTTTGCAGTTTATATTGAGTATCATGTACATGAGTTGAATATTGAAATTCTGAGAAGATCCAAATGATAAATTTGTGGTGTACTTTTGAATTTTTATTGCAGATCAGCCTCAGGCATAAAAGTGATAACAGTGACTCCTGTGATAAAATACAGCCTTACTAATAATGTAATTAAAATTGTCGTCACTTTGAATTTTTTTTAAACTGCCGCTGGCCATCATTTTCAAAGCAGCTGCATACCCAGGTCATTTCCTTGGCAGCAGTCAGCACACTACATACAACATCTACTGTTGTACCTGACCCGAGACAGCACAAATGTTTCAGGGATCAGTTTGAAGGTGCTATCTATACCATTAAAAAGCCCAGCTGTGCATAATTAAGTAATATCATTTTTTAAAGAAGACTGCCAATAAAATGCTTCAAAGTTTTCCTACATTCAAACAGGGTGGCTTCCCTAATTCTCAAGTTTGCTCATCTACAAGGCAATTCAAAAGACTAAATGATCTGAAAGGCACACTACCACAATGTCAGTCAACCCACCAATCCAACTACTACCCTTGAAGTACAATAGCAAAATACTGCGGATGCTGGAAATCCGAAATAACAACAGAAAACGCTGGAAAAACTCAGCAGGCCAGGCAGCATCCGTAGAGAGAGAAACAGAGTTAACGTTTCAGGTCGGACCTTTCGTCAGAACTGGAAAAAAGTAGGAAATGGAAAGCAAGTTTAGGGGCTGGGAAAAGGGGGAGGGGATGAAAGAACAAAAGGGAAGGTCAGTGATAGGATAGAAAGCAGGAGAGATTGAGAGACACTGAGAGACATTAAGAGATATTCAAGGCAAGAGGAGGTGGTAATGGGACAGGTTAAGGAACAAAGGACGGCTCTAGATGAAATGTGAATTGTGCTGGCAGAATGAAGGACAACTGCCATGTAGGAGGGAAGAAAACCTACAAGTACAACCTACCCCAGGATTTTCTATACAGACACTTCTCTAGAGAAAGCAAATGCACAAACAGGGCAACCATAGTAACATGCTGATGTAGGGAATCCTGGAAATTCAAGACCAATAAGCAATTTAACCCTTTGAGCACTCTAGCATTTCTAAGCCAAAATTTAACATGGATATTTCTCATTCTAGTTATGACCTTTACAATTAGGGGAATTTAATTTTGATCATATTTGATCAAACAATACTTATTTTGACGGCCACAGGGTAAAAGCTTTCTTGTACTCGAAGGATTATTTTCTTCCCACCCAAAAGCCAGAAAAACCTGCACCACATTATGGTACATTAACAGCTTGCTGTATAATAAAGCTTAGTAGAAATGAGTGGAGAAAAGGAGATAGGCAAGCGTAAATCCTGCTGACTCTACAGCATAGATGCAACGTCTTGAATGCTCTTCAGAATTTAGCCTACCATTCACTTAGGTAGTTTCATTCTCATTTTTCAAGAGCTTGGGTCCACAAAAACAGAATAGTAACTTCGTGTCTAGTTGCAGTGATGGATACAACTGAAGTGGGAGGGTTAAAAAAAAGTTTCATTACGATGCAGTTCGTTAAGTATCCTACATGGCATTTACAACATTCAGTCACGCTTATCAGGTCTTTAATTACATAACTATACAAGCCAACTTAACAACCACCAGGGAAAGTTGAACTTCCTTGTTTTCTCACCTCAGCAGCTTCCTTCTCAAACTTTTCAATAGTTCTCTTGTCAATGCCACCACATTTGTAGATCAAGTGTCCAGTGGTGGTGGACTTGCCAGAGTCTACATGTCCAATCACGACAATGTTGATATGGATCCTTTCCTTACCCATTTTGTTTGCTGAAGGATGTTGCAATGTCCTACTCAGCCTAAGGGCTGAGGGGTGGGGGAGAATAGGAAGTCATTTGGTCAACAAGAGAAGCGAATCAAGCGTTAAGCAGGAGCAAATCTCAATGCAGACTCCACCCTCCACCTGTTGGGATTAATTCTAATAATCCCATTGCTAGTATGGACAATGACTATTTTCTGCTGGTTTGCATGTTTAACAAAGGCCTCCTCCTCCCGCCATCACTCTCTCTCTCCTGCCCCGCAATGCCACCTCTCTTTCTCTCACCCCCCCACTCCACTCTCACCCCCGCACTCTCTCTCACCCCCCCACTCCACTCTCTCACCCCCCCACTCCACTCTCACCCCCCACTCCTCTCACCCCCCCACTCTCTCACCCCCCCACTCCACACTCTCACCCCCCCACTCCACTCTCTCACCCCCCCACTCTCTCTCTCACCCCCCCCACTCCACTCTCTCACCCACCCACACCACTCTGTCACCCCCCCACTCCACTCTGTCACCCCCCCACTCTCTCACCACCCCCACTCCACTCTCTCTCCCCCCTTCACTCTCACCCCCCCCACTCCCTCCCCCCTCCACTCTCTCACCCCCCCCACTCTCTCTCTCACCCCCCCACTCCACTCACTCACCCCCCCACTCCACTCTGTCACACCCCCACTCCACTCTCTCACCCCCCCCACTTCCACTCTCTCACCCCCCCCACTCCACTCTCACCCCCCACTCCTCTCACCCCCCCCACTCTCACCCCCCCCACTCCACACTCTCACCCCCCCCACTCCACTCTCTCACCCCCCCACTCTCTCTCTCACCCCCCCCACCTCCACCTCTCTCACCCCCCACTCCACTCTGTCACCCCCCCACTCTCTCACCACCCCCACTCCACTCTCTCTCCCCCCTTCACTCTCACCCCCCCCACTCCACTCTCTCCCCCCTCCACTCTCTCACCCCCCCACTCTCTCTCTCACCCCCCCACTTCCACTCACTCACCCCCCCACTCCACTCTGTCACCCCCCCACTCCACTCTGTCACCCCCCCACTCCACTCTCTCACCCCCCCACTCCACTCTCTCTCACCCCCCACTCCACTCTCTCACCCCCCCACTCTCTCTCACCCCCCACTCCACTCACCCCCCCACTCCTCTCTCACCCCTCTCTCACCCCCCCCACTCCTCTCTCACCCCTCCACTCCTCTCTCTCTCACCCCCCCACTCCACTCTCTCTCTCACCCCCCCACTCCGCTCTCTCTCTCACCCCCCCACTCCATTCTCTCACCCCCCCCACTCCACTCTCTCACCCCCCCCACTCCTCTCTCTAACCCCCCCCACTACTCTCTCTCTCACCCCCCCCACTCCTCGCTCTCACCCCCCGACTCCGCTCTCTCTCACCCCCCCACTCCTCTCTCTCTCACCCCCCCCCCACTTCACTCTCTCTCTCACCCACCCACTCCACTTGCTCTCTCACCCACCCACTCCTCTCTCCCTCACCCCCCCACTCCACTCTCTCTCACCCCCCCACTCCACTCTCTCTCACCCCCCCCCCACTTCACTCTCTCTCACCCCCCACTCCACTCTCTCTCGCTCCCCCCCCACTCCACCCTCTCACCCCCCCACTCCACTCTCTCTCACCCCCCCACTCCACTCTCTCTCACCCCCCCACTCCTCTCTCTCTCACCCCCCACTCCTCTCTCTCTCACCCCCCCCCACTCTCTCTCACCCCCCACTCTCTCTCACCCCCCACTCCACTCTCTCTCCCCCCACTCCACTCTTTCACCCCCCACTCTCTCTCTCACCCCCCCACTCCACTCTCTCTCTCACCCCCCACTCCACTCTCTCTCTCACCCCCCCACTCCACTCACTCTCACCTCCCCACTCCACTCTCTCACCCCCCCACTCCACTCTCTCTCACCCCCCCACTCCACTCTCTCTCACCCGCCCACTCCACTCTCTCTCTCAGCCCCCACTCTCTCTCTCACCCCCCACTCCACTCTCTCACACCCCCACTCCACTCTCTCACCCCCCCACTCCACTCTCTCACCCCCCCACTCCACTCTCACCCCCCCACTCCTCTCACCCCCCCCCACTCTCACCCCCCCACTCCACACTCTCACCCCCCCCACTCCACTCTCTCACCCCCCCACTCTCTCTCTCACCCCCCCACCTCCACTCTCTCACACCCCCACTCCACTCTGTCACCCCCCCACTCTCTCACCACCCCCACTCCACTCTCTCTCCCCCCTTCACTCTCACCCCCCCCACTCCACTCTCTCCCCCCTCCACTCTCTCACCCCCCCACTCTCTCTCTCACCCCCCCACTCCACTCACTCACCCCCCCACTCCACTCTGTCACCCCCCCACTCCACTCTGTCACCCCCCACTCCACTCTCTCACCCCCCCACTCCACTCTCTCACCCCCCCACTCCACTCTCTCACCCCCCACTCTCTCTCACCCCCCACTCCACTCACCCCCCCACTCCTCTCTCACCCCCCACTCCACTCTCTCACCCCCCCCACTCCTCTCTCACCCCTCCACTCCTCTCTCTCTCACCCCCCCACTCCACTCTCTCTCTCACCCCCCACTCCGCTCTCTCTCTCACCCCCCACTCCATTCTCTCACCCCCCCACTCCACTCTCTCACCCCCCCACTCCTCTCTCTAACCCCCCCCACTACTCTCTCTCTCACCCCCCCCACTCCTCGCTCTCACCCCCCCGACTCCGCTCTCTCTCACCCCCCCACTCCTCTCTCTCTCACCCCCCCCCACTTCACTCTCTCTCTCACCCACCCACTCCACTTGCTCTCTCACCCACCCACTCCTCTCTCCCTCACCCCCCCACTCCACTCTCTCTCACCCCCCCACTCCACTCTCTCTCACCCCCCCCCACTTCACTCTCTCTCACCCCCCACTCCACTCTCTCTCTCGCCCACCCACTCCACCCTCTCACCCCCCCACTCCACTCTCTCTCACCCCCCCACTCCACTCTCTCTCACCCCCCCACTCCTCTCTCTCTCACCCCCCACTCCTCTCTCTCTCACCCCCCCACTCTCTCTCACCCCCCACTCTCTCTCACCCCCCACTCCACTCTCTCTCCCCCCACTCCACTCTTTCACCCCCCACTCTCTCTCTCACCCCCCCACTCCACTCTCTCTCTCACCCCCCACTCCACTCTCTCTCTCACCCCCCCCACTCCACTCACTCTCACCTCCCCACTCCACTCTCTCACCCCCCCCACTCCACTCTCTCTCACCCCCCCACTCCACTCTCTCTCACCCGCCCACTCCACTCTCTCTCTCAGCCCCCACTCTCTCTCTCACCCCCCACTCCACTCTCTCACCCCACCACTCCACTCTCTCTCTCTCACCCCCCACTCCACTCTCTCTCACCCCCCCCACTCCACTCTCTCTCTTACCCCCCCACTCCACTCTCTCTCTCACCCCCCCCCACACCACTCTCTCTCACCCCCCCACTCCACTCTCTCTCACCCCCCCACTCCACTCTCTCTCACCCCCCCACTCCACTCTCTCTCACCCCCCCACTCCACTCTCTCTCTCACCCCCCCACTCTCACCCCCCCACTCCACTCTCTCACCCCACTCCACTCTCTCTCTCACCCCCACTCCACTCTCTCTCACACCCCCCCACTCCACTATCTCTCTCCCCCCCACTCCACTCTCTCTCTCACTCCCCCAATCCACTCTCACCCCCCCACTCCACTCTCTCTCTCAACCCCCACTCCACTCCCTCTCTCACCCCCCCACTCCTCTTTCTCTCCCCCCCACTCCACTCTCTCTCACCCCCCCCACTCTCTCTCTCACGCCCCCACTCACTCTCTCCCCACACTCCACTCTCTCTCACCCCCCACTTCACTCTCTCTCACCCCCCACTCACTCTCTCTCACCCCCGCACTCCACTCTCTCACCCTCCCACTCCTCTCTCACCCCCCACTCCACTCTCTCACCCCCCACTCCACTCTCTCACTCACCCCCCCACTCCACTCTCTCTCTCACCCCCCCCACTTCACTCTCTCTCTCACCCCCCCACTCCACTCTCTCTCACCCCCCCCACTTCACTCTCTCTCACCCCCCACTCCACTCTCTCTCTCGCCCCCCCACTCCACCCTCTCACCCCCCCCACTCCACTCTCTCTCACCCCCCCACTCCACTCTCTCTCACCCCCCCACTCCTCTCTCTCTCACCCCCCACTCCTCTCTCTCTCACCCCCCACTCCTCTCTCTCTCACCCCCCCACTCTCTCTCACCCCCCACTCTCTCTCTCACCCCCCACTCCACTCTCTCTCCCCCCACTCCACTCTTTCACCCCCCCACTCTCTCTCTCACCCCCCCACTCCACTCTCTCTCACCCCCCACTCCACTCTCTCTCTCACCCCCCCACTCCACTCACTCTCACCTCCCCACTCCACTCTCTCACCCCCCCACTCCACTCTCTCTCACCCCCCCACTCCACTCTCTCTCACCCGCCCACTCCACTCTCTCTCTCAGCCCCCACACTCTCTCTCTCACCCCCCACTCCACTCTCTCACCCCACCACTCCACTCTCTCTCTCTCACCCCCCACTCCACTCTCTCTCACCCCCCCACTCCACTCTCTCTCTTACCCCCCCACTCCACTCTCTCTCTCACCCCCCCCACACCACTCTCTCTCACCCCCCCACTCCACTCCCGCACCCCCCCCACTCCACTCTCTCTCACCCCCCCACTCACTCTCTCTCACCCCCCCACTCCACTCTCTCTCTCTCTCACCCCACCACTCCACTCTCACCCCCCCACTCCACTCTCTCACCCCACTCCACTCTCTCTCTCACCCCCACTCCACTCTCTCTCACACCCCCCCACTCCACTATCTCTCTCCCCCCCACTCCACTCTCTCTCTCACTCCCCCAATCCACTCTCACCCCCCCACTCCACTCTCTCTCTCAACCCCCACTCCACTCTCTCTCACCCCCCCCACTCCTCTTTCTCTCCCCCCCCACTCCACTCTCTCTCACCCCCCCCCACTCTCTCTCTCACCCCCCACTCACTCTCTCCCCCACACTCCACTCTCTCTCACCCCCACTCACTCTCTCCACCCCCACTCACTCTCTCACCCCCGCACTCCACTCTCTCACCCTCCCACTCCTCTCTCACCCCCCACTCCACTCTCTCACCCCCCACTCCACTCTCTCACTCACCCCCCCACTCCACTCTCTCTCTCACCCCCCCCCACTTCACTCTCTCTCTCACCCCCACCACTCCACTCTCTCACCCCCCCCACTTCACTCTCTCCTCACCCCCCACTCCACTCTCTCTCTCGCCCCCCCACTCCACCCTCTCACCCCCCCACTCCACTCTCTCTCACCCCCCCACTCCACTCTCTCTCACCCCCCCCACTCCTCTCTCTCTCACCCCCCACTCCTCTCTCTCTCACCCCCCCACTCTCTCACCCCCCACTCTCTCTCTCACCCCCCCACTCCACTCTCTCCCCCCACTCCACTCTTTCACCCCCCCCACTCTCTCTCTCACCCCCCACTCCACTCTCTCTCTCACCCCCCACTCCACTCTCTCTCTCACCCCCCCACTCCACTCACTCTCACCTCCCCACTCCACTCTCTCACCCCCCCACTCCACTCTCTCTCACCCCCCCCACTCCACTCTCTCTCACCCGCCCACTCCACTCTCTCTCTCAGCCCCCACTCTCTCTCTCACCCCCCACTCCACTCTCTCACCCCACCACTCCACTCTCTCTCTCTCACTCACCCCCCCACTCCACTCTCTCTCACCCCCCCACTCCACTCTCTCTCTTACCCCCCCACTCCACTCTCTCTCACCCCCCCCCACACCACTCTCTCTCACCCCCCCACTCCACTCTCTCTCACCCCCCCACTCCACTCTCTCTCACCCCCCCACTCCACTCTCTCTCACCCCCCCACTCCACTCTCTCTCTCTCTCACCCCACCACTCCACTCTCACCCCCCCACTCCACTCTCTCACCCCACTCCACTCTCTCTCTCACCCCCACTCCACTCTCTCTCACACCCCCCCACTCCACTATCTCTCTCCCCCCCACTCCACTCTCTCTCTCACTCCCCCAATCCACTCTAACCCCCCCACTCCACTCTCTCTCTCAACCCCCACTCCACTCTCTCTCTCACCCCCCCCACTCCTCTTTCTCTCCCCCCCACTCCACTCTCTCTCACCCCCCCCACTCTCTCTCTCACGCCCCCACTCACTCTCTCCCCCACACTCCACTCTCTCTCACCCCCCACTTCACTCTCTCTCACACCCCACTTCACTCTCTCTCACACCCCCGCACTCCACTCTCTCACCCTCCCACTCCTCTCTCACCCCCCACTCCACTCTCTCACCCCCCACTCCACTCTCTCACTCACCCCCCCACTCCACTCTCTCACCCCCCACTCCACTCTCTCACTCTCACCCCCACTCCACTCTCTCTCTCACCCCCCCACTCCACTCTCTCACCCCCCACTCCACTCTCTCACCCCACCACTCCACTCTCTCTCTCTCGCCCCCCTCTCCACTCTCTCTCTCACCCCCGACTCCACTCTCTCTTTCACCCCCCCCACTCCACTCTCTCTCTCACCCCCCACTCCACTCTCTCTCTCTCACACCCTCACTGCACTCTCTCTCACCCCCCCACTCCACTCTCTCTCACCCCCACTCCACTCTCTCTCTCACCCCCCCACTCCACTCTCCTCTCACCCCCCACTCTCTCCTCACCCTCCACTCCACTCTCACCCCCCCACTCCACTCTCTCTCTCCCCCCCACTCCACTCTCTCTCACCCCCACTCCACTCTCTCTCTCACCCCCCCACTTTCTCTCTCACCCCCCCACTCTCTCTCTCACCCCCCCATTCTCTCTCACCCCGCCACTTCACTCTCTCACCCCCCACTCCACTCTCTCTCTCACACCCCCACTCCACTCTCTCTCACCCCCCGTCTCCACTCTCTCTCTCACCCTCCCACTCCACTCTCACCCCCCCACTCCACTCTCTCTCTCCCCCCCACTCCACTCTCTCTCTCACCCCCCACTTTCTCTCTCACCCCCCCACTCTCTCTCTCAACCCCCCCATTCTCTCTCACCCCCCGCCACTTCACTCTCTCACCCCCACTCCACTCTCTCTCATCCCCCACTCCACTCTCTCTCACCCCCCCACTCCACTCTCTCTCATCCCCCCACTCCACTCTCACCCCCCCCACTCCTCCACTCTCTCTCACCCCCCCACTCCACTCTCTCTCACCCCCCCCACTCCTCTCTCTCTCACCCCCCCACTCCACTCTCACCTACCCACTCTGCTCTCCTCTCACCCCCCCACTTCCACTCTCTCTCTCACCCCCCCACTCCTCTCTCTCTCACCCCCCCACTCCACTCTCTCACCCACCCACTCCGCTCTCTCACTCACCCCCCCCACTCCACTCTCTCTCACCCCCCACTCCACTCTCCTCTCACCCCCCCATTCCACTCTCTCTCACCCCCCAACTCCACTCTCTCTCACCCCCCACTCCACTCTCTCTCTCACCCCCCCACTCCACTCTCTCTCATCCCCCACTCCACTCTCTCACACCCCCCCACTCCACTCTCTCTCACCCCCCCCCACTCCACTCTCTCTCACCCCCCCATTCCACTCTCTCTCACCCCCCCACTCCACTCTCTCTCACCCCCCCACTCCACTCTCTCTCACCCCCCCATTCCACTCTCTCTCACCCCCCCACTCCACTCTCTCTCACCCCCCACTCCACTCTCTCTCACCCCCCCACTCCACTCTCTCTCACCCCCCCACTCCACTCTCTCACCCCCCCCACTCCACTCTCTCTCTCACCCCCCCACTCCACTCTATCTCACCCCCCACTACTCTCTCTCTCACCCCCCCACTCCACTCTCTCACCCCCCCACTCCAGTCTCTCTCACCACCCCCCACTCCACTCTCTCTCTCACCCCCCCACTACACTCTCTCTCACCCCCCCACTCCACTCTCTCACCCCCCCACTCCACTCTCTCTCACCACCCCCCACTCCTCTCTCACCCCCACTCCACTCTCTCATCCCCCCCACTCCTCTCTCACCCCCTCCACTCCTCTCTCTCTCACCCCCCCACTCCACTCTCTCTCACCCCCCCCACTCCGCTCTCTCTCTCACCCCCCCACTCCATTCTCTCACCCCTCCACTCCACTCTCTCACCCCCCCACTCCTCTCTCTAACCCCCCCCACTACTCTCTCTCTCACCCCCCCCACTCCTCTCTCTCACCCCCAACTCCGCTCTCTCTCACCCCCCCACTCCACTCTCTCTCTCACCCCCCCCACTTCACTCTCTCTCTCACCCACCCACTCCACTCGCTCTCTCACCCACCCACTCCTCTCTCCCTCACCCCCCCCACTCCACTCTCTCTCACCCCCCCACTCCACTCTCTCTCACCCCCCCCACATCACTCTCTCTCACCCCCCACTCCACTCTCTCTCTCGCCCCCCCACTCCACCCTCTCTCACCCCCCCACTCCACTCTCTCTCACCCCCCCACTCCACTCTCTCACCCCCCCACTCCTCTCTCTCTCACCCCCCACTCCTCTCTCTCTCACCCCCCACTCTCTCTCACCCCCCACACTCTCACCCCCCACTCTCTCTCTCACCCCCCCACTCCACTCTCTCCCCCCACTCCACTCTTTCACCCCCCCACTCTCTCTCTCACCCCCCCACTCCACTCTCTCTCTCACCCCCCCACTCCACTCTCTCTCTCACCCCCCACTCCACTCTCTCTCACCCCCCCACTCCACTCACTCTCACCTCCCACTCCACTCTCTCACCCCCCCACTCCACTCTCTCTCACCCCCCCACTTCACTCTCTCTCACCCGCCCACTCCACTCTCTCTCTCAGCCCCCACTCTCTCTCTCACCCCCCCACTCCACTCTCTCACCCCACCACTCCACTCTCTCTCTCTCACCCCCCACTCCACTCTCTCTCACCCCCCCACTCCACTCTCTCTCTCACCCCCCCCCACACCACTCTCTCTCACCCCCCCCTCCACTCTCTCTCACCCCCCCACTCCACTCTCTCTCTCTCACCCCACCACTCCACTCTCACCCCCCCACTCCACTCTCTCACCCCACTCCACTCTCTCTCGCCCCCCCACTCCACCCTCTCTCACCCCCCCACTCCACTATCTCTCTCCCCCCCACTCCACTCTCTCTCTCACTCCCCCAATCCACTCTCACCCCCCCACTCCACTCTCTCTCTCAACCCCCACTCCACTCTCTCTCTCACCCCCCCCACTCCTCTTTCTCTCCCCCCCACTCCACTCTCTCTCACCCCCCCACTCTCTCTCTCACGCCCCCACTCACTCTCTCCCCCACACTCCACTCTCTCTCACCCCCCACTTCACTCTCTCTCAACCCCCACTTCACTCTCTCTCACCCCCGCACTCCACTCTCTCACCCTCCCACTCCTCTCTCACCCCCCACTCCACTCTCTCACCCCCCCACTCCTCTCTCACTCACCCCCCCACTCCACTCTCTCACTCTCACCCCCACTCCACTCTCTCTCTCACCCCCCCACTCCACTCTCTCACCCCCCACTCCACTCTCTCACCCCACCACTCCACTCTCTCTCTCTCGCCCCCACACTCCACTCTCTCTCTCACCCCCGACTCCACTCTCTCTTTCACCCCCCCCTCCACTCTCTCTCTCACCCCCCCACTCCACTCTCTCTCTCTCACACCCCCACTGCACTCTCTCTCCACCCCCCCACTCCACTCTCTCTCTCACCCCCACTCCACTCTCTCTCTCACCCCCCCACTCCACTCTCTCTCTCACCCCCCCACTCTCTCTCTCACCCTCCCACTCCACTCTCACCCCCCCACTCCACTCTCTCTCTCCCCCCCACTCCACTCTCTCTCTCACCCCCACTCCACTCTCTCTCTCACCCCCCCACTTTCTCTCTCACCCCCCCCACTCTCTCTCTCACCCCCCCATTCTCTCTCACCCCGCCACTTCACTCTCTCACCCCCCCACTCCACTCTCTCTCTCACACCCCCACTCCACTCTCTCTCACTCCCACTCCACTCTCTCTCACCCCCCGTCTCCACTCTCTCTCTCACCCTCCCACTCCACTCTCACCCCCCCACTCCACTCTCTCTCTCCCCCCCACTCCACTCTCTCTCTCACCCCCCCACTTTCTCTCTCACCCCCCCACTCTCTCTCTCACCCCCCCATTCTCTCTCACCCCGCCACTTCACTCTCTCACCCCCCACTCCACTCTCTCTCATCCCCCACTCCACTCTCTCTCACCCCCCCACTCCCCTCTCTCTCATCCCCCACTCCACTCTCTCACCCCCCCACTCCGCTCTCTCTCACCCCCCCACTCCACTCTCTCTCTCACCCCCCCACTCCTCTCTCTCTCACCCCCCCACTCCACTCTCTCACCTACCCACTCTGCTCTCCCTCTCACCCCCCACTCCACTCTCTCTCACCCCCCCACTCCTCTCTCTCTCACCCCCCCACTCCACTCTCTCACCCACCCACTCCGCTCTCTCACTCACCCCCCCACTCCACTCTCTCTCTCACCCCCCACTCCACTCTCTCTCACCCCCCCATTCCACTCTCTCTCACCCCCCCACTCCACTCTCTCTCACCCCCCACTCCACTCTCTCTCTCACCCCCCCACTCCACTCTCTCTCATCCCCCACTCCACTCTCTCTCAATACAATACAATACAAATCGCTTTATTGGCATGATAAGGTACATCTTATGTTGCCAAAGCATCAAAATACATTTATGGTTGAACACATAAACGCGGTTCCATTCATACAGTGTATAAACAGGTATATCCCTGAGTTTATAAATATATTTTCGCCTTGTTTATATATACTCTTGTCTTAGTTTACTGGTTGTCCCTCTGTTCATGGCAAGCTGTAACATAGTGTGCCGCCAGTGTTACACAGCTTCTCTCCTCCCCCAGTAGGAATGGGAGTTTTTGGTTGTCAGTCAGATTTCTGAATTCAGGGCATATTTGTGAGAATTTTTGATAGAAATTCTCTCTGATGCCCTGATATTTTCCACAGGCTGTGAGGAAGTGCATCTCTGTCTCAACTACTCCCTGACTGCAGTGAGAGCATATCCTGTCTTCTCTTGGCAGCCTGGTCTGCCTGTGTCTGCCTTTTTCGATCGCGAGGCTATGTTCGCTAAGTCTGTACCTTGTCAAGGTTCTTCTCAGTTTGTTATCCTTTACCATGGTCAGGTAATCAGCTATGTTGTATTGTCTGTTTAGGGCCAAGTAGCAATTGAGTTTGCTTTGGGTTTTTGTTGTTTCTGCCCAATATGTCAGATATTTTTCCTTTTGCTTAGCGACGATTGTGTTGGGTCGAATTCTTTGTGTTACCCTGTCACTGTCCTGGGGCTGGTTATTGTTAGTATTGTTATTAGTTACTTTATTGAGTCCCAGGACTAGTTGACTGAGGGTATTCTTCTTTATGGTCAGCTCTTGGCATTTCAGGGCGTCGTAGTGATAGCATTGGGGGTTGCTCATTTGTAGGTGATTCCAAAATTTGGTGGCTCTTTTTTGGATAGTGATTATTAATGGGTATTGGCCTAGTTCCGCCCTGCATGCGCGTTGTTTACTGTTTTCCTTTGAGTCCGGAGGATACTTTTACAGAATTCCGCATGTAGGATCTCAATTGGGTGTTTGTCCCATTTTGCAAAATCTTGTTGTGTTAGTGGTCCCCAGACCTCACTGCCATAGAGTGCAATTGGTTCAATTACTGATTTGAAAATTTTGAGCCAAATGCTAATTGGGATTTCTATTTGGATTGATTTTTTGATGGCATAGAAAGCCCTTCTTGCTTTCTCTTTCAGTTCATTCACAGCCAGTTTGAAGTTTCCCGTAGAACTGATTTTTAAGCCCAAGTATGTGTAGTGAGTGGTTTGTTCAATTTTGGTTGTTCCTACTGTGAAATTTATTGTGGGTCCATGTTGTTTGGATCTTTGCTGGAACACAAGGACTTTGGTTTTTTGGGGATTTATTGTCAGGGCCCAAGTCTGGCAGTACGACTCCAGCAGGTCCAGGTTCTGCTGTAGACCCTCCTTAGTTGGTGACAGCAGAACCAGGTCGTCGGCATAGAGGAGGAATTTAACCTTGGATTCATATAGGGTGAGGCCGGGTGCTGTAGATTGTTCAAGTAGTTTTGCCAATCCATTAATGTAAATATTAAAGAGTGTCGGTGAGATTGGCGAGCCCTGCGTCACCCCCCGCCCCTGTGGGAAGTATTTTGTTTGTTTGTCTCCAATTTTAACTGCACATTTATTGTTTGTATACATTGATTTAATTACATCATATGTTTTACCTCCTACCCCGCTTTCGATAAGTTTCAGGAATAAACCGTCATGCCAGATGGAGTCGAAAGCCTTCTGGAAATCTACAAAGCATGCGTAGATTTTGCTTTTGTTATGGTGAACGTGTTTGTCAATTAGGGTCCGTAGGGTGAAGATATGATCGGATGTTCTATAGTTTGGCAGGAATCCAATTTGGCTTTTACTCAAGACATTGTGCTCTTCAAGGAAGTTTATAATTCTTTTGTTTATGATGCTACAGAATACCTTCCCCAGGTTACTGTTTACACAGATGCCTCGATAGTTGTTTGGGTCGATTTTGTCCCCACTTTTGTATATGGGTGTTATGAGTCCTTTGTTCCAGATGTCAGGGAAATAACCGACACTCAGAACCAAGTTGAAGAGTTTTAGGATAGCCAGTTTCAGTTTGTCGTCTGCGTGTTTAATCATCTCGTTTAGTATGCCGTCTGTCCCGCAAGCTTTTCCTGGTCGCAGGTCCTTGAGTTTTTCAAGAAGTTCTTTTTCTGTTATTATGGCGTCTAGCGGGTTTTGGTTATCTTTTATGGCCATTTCAAGCTTTTCAAGTTTTTTGCGTATTTGGTGTTGCTCTGGTCCTAGTGTGTTTTTCTGGTATAATTTTTCAAAGTGGTTTACCCATGTGTCCCCATTTTGAATGGACAAATCGTCGTGTTGTTTTTTGTGTAGTGTTTTCAAGTTGTCCCAGAAACAATTCGACTCAATGGATTCCTCCATGGAGCTGAGTGTATTCTTAATAAATTGCTCTTTTTTGGTCCTGAGTGTGTTTCTGTATTGTGTTAGCGTCTGACAATAAGTAAGGCGTAATTCCTCGTTTTCTGGATGTCTGTGTTTTTGGTTTGATAGTTTTCTAAGTTTTTTCCTCATGTTATGGCAATCATGGTCAAACCATTTTTCATAGTTTTTTGTTTTGGGTTTGTTCTTGCGAGCTTTCAAGTTTGCATTTGTTGCCAAATTATCAAAAATATTGTTTAGTTTACTAACTGCCCGGTTTACGCCTTCTTTATTGTGAGTGTATATGTTATCCAGAAAGGTGTCTAAGAGAGCTTGAGTTGATGCATTGCTAATTGTTTTCTGGTATTTTTCCGTGTCGTTTTTGGCCCATCTGTACGATTTTTTGGTGTTGTACAGTTTACTGGGTTGTGTTTCTATGTTGTTTGTTTCTGTCTTTTTGAGAAACATAGTAATTTGACTGTGATCTGACAGTGTTGTTTGTGGTTTGACTGTGAATGCTCTGAAAGAGGATGGGTCCAAGTCTGTAATCATATAGTCTACTGTGCTGCAGCCAAGAGGTGAGCAGTAGGTCGATCTTCCTAGGAGGTCTCCTATGAACCTACCATTGACAATGTACAGACCCAGGTTTCGACAGAGCTGTAGTAGCTGTTTACCGTTGGTATTTGACTGCTTGTCGCAGTTATGCCTGTATGGAACGGAAGGGATGTCAAAGTGGTTATTCCCGAATACGTAATTGTTTCCCTGATTATTGGTGAAGTCTGGTTCTTCGCCCGTTCTTGAATTGAGGTCCCCACAGATCAACACGTTCCCCTGGGCCTGGTATTGGATAATTTCCCCCCTCCATGTTGGAGAAGGTGTCCTCTTTGTAGTACGGGGAATCGATTGGAGGGATATAAAGTGCGCAAATGTAAACATCTTGGGTGTTTGAGATAATCTCCCTCTCAAGTTTGAGCCACATATGGTTTTCGCCCTTTTTTATAAATTTGATGTAATTCTTAAGTTCTGTTTTAAACCAGATCAGTATGCCTCCGGAGTCTCTGCCTTGGGTTACACTTATTGGGTAATTTATTGGAGGGGACCACTAGCTCAGTGTACCCTTGGGGACAGCCGGTGTGTCCTTTTCCTTTATACCAAGTTTCCTGTAAAATGATAATATCTAGATCTTTAGTTTCCTCGATGAACTCTGGGGTCCTACTCTTCACTTCTCGCAGTGAAGAGCGTAGACCTTGGATATTCCAGGTCGAAATATATAAGGATTTCATGTTAAGTTTTATCTTTTTCTATGATAGGTTAAAGAGTGGTACGTGTTTGTCGTGTCTAAGTGTGGGGAAAAAAAAGATCACCCCAGTTGAAAACCCCCTCTCTCCCCCTCCTCACCCCCTCTCCTTTCCCCCCCTCACCCCCTCTCCTTTCCCCCCTCACCCTCTCTCCTTTCCCCCCTCACCCCCTCTCCTTTCCCCCCTCACCCCCTCCTTTCCCCCCTCACTCCCTCTCCTTTCCCCCCTCACCCCCTCTCCTTTCCCCCCTCACTCCCTCTCCTTTCCCCCTCACTCCCTCCTTTCCCCCCTCACTCCCTCTCCTTTCCCCCCCTCACCCCCTCCCTTCCCCTCACTCCCTCTCCTTTCCCCCCCTCACCCCCTCCTTCCCCCCCTCACTCCCTCTCCTTTCCCCCCATCCCCTCCTTTCCCCCCCTCACCCCCTCTCCTTTCCCCCCTCACTCCCTCCTTCCCCCCTCACTCCCTCTCCTTTCCCTCACTCCCTCTCCTTTCCCCCCTCACCCCTCTCCTTCCCCCCCTCAACCCCTCTCCTCCCTTCCCCCCTCACCCCCTCTCCTTTCCCCCCTCACCCCCTCTCCTTTCCCCCCCTCACCTCCTCCTTTCCCCCCCTCACCCCCTCCTTTCCCCCACTCACCCCCATCTTCCTTTCCCCCCTCACCCCTCCTCTCCTTTTCCCCCCTCACCCCCTCTCCTTTCCCCCCCTCACCCCTCCTTTCCCCCCTCACCCCATCTCCTTTCCCCCCTCACCCCCTCACCCCTCTCCTTTCCCCCCTCACCCCCTCTCCTTTCCCCCCTCACCCCTCTCCTTTCCCCCTCTCCTTTCCCCCCTCACCCCCTCTCCTTTCCCCCCTCACCCCTCTCCTTTCCCCCTCACTCCCTCTCCTTTCCCCCCTCTCCTTTCACCCCCCTTTCCCCTCACTCCCTCTCCTTTCCCCCCTCACTCCCTCTCCTTTCCCCCCCTCACCCCCTCCTTTCCCCCCTCACTCCCTCTCCTTTCCCTCACCCCCCTCTCCTTTCCCCTCACCTT
>NC_140995.1:59588881-59598626 GCF_052327205.1 Somniosus microcephalus | reverse complement strand
GCACCACGACAACTGGCTGTTCACCCTCCCCTTCCAAAATGTTCTGCAGCCGCTCTGAGACATCCTTGACCCTTGCACCAGGGAGGCAACACACCATCCTGGAGTCTCGTTTGCGGCTGCAGAAACGCCTATCTATTCCCCTTACAATAGAATACCCTATCACTATAGCTTTCCCACTCTTTTTCCTCCCGTCCTGTGCAGCAGAACCACCCCTGGTGCCAGGAAGTTGGCTGCTGCTGCCTTCCCCTGGTAAACCATCCCCCCCATCAGTATCCAAAGCGGTTTATCTGTTTGAGAGGGGGATGGCCACAGGGGACTCCTGCACTACCATCCTGCGCCTACTACTCTGCCTGTTGGTCACCCATTCCCTTTCTGCCTGTCCAACCTTTGCCTGCGGTGTGACCAACTGCTTAAACGTGATATCCACGATGTCCTCAGCATCGCGAATGGTCCAGTATGTATCCAATCGCAGCTCCAGCGCCACAATGTGGTCTGCCAGTAGCTGCAGCTGGATACACTTCCTGCACACATGGTTGTCAGGGACACAGGAAGTGTCCCTGAGTTCCCACATAGCGCAGGAGGAGCATGCCACGGGGCCGAGCTCTCCTGTCATGACTTACCCTTTAATTAATTCAAATTAAATTAAATCAAATCAATCCCACCAATTACACTGCAGTTAAATAATATATTTAAGGGCCTTGGTTTATAAACAGTCCCCGTTACACCAGAGAGACCTTAAAAACTATAAACCACAGAGTTAAAGTTTAAAAAAAGAGAGAAATACTCACCAACCAATCACTTACCTGCTTTCTGGTGATGTCACACATCGATTACTTTTTACTTCGCTCTCAGATTGGTAAACCTACCTGATTCTGGGGCTCGCTTTTCGTACTGCTCCCGCTCCCACTCCTCACAGGGCCGCTCAGCCGCTCTGAGGCCTACCTGATTCTGGGGCTCGCTTTTCGTACTGCTCCCGCTCCCACTCCTCACAGGGCCGCTCAGCCGCTCTGAGGCCTACCTGATTCTGGGGCTCGCTTTTCGTACTGCTCCCGCTCCCGCTCCTCACAGGGCCGCTCAGCCGCTCTGAGGCCTACCTGATTCTGGGGCTCGCTTTTCGTACTGCTCCCGCTCCCGCTCCTCACAGGGCCGCTCAGCCGCTCTGAGGCCTACCTGATCCTGGGGCTCGCTTTTCGTACTGCTCCCACTCCCGCTCCTCACAGGGCCGCTCAGCCGCTCTGAGGCCTACCTGATTCTGGGGCTCGCTTTTCGTACTGCTCCCGCTCCTGCTCCTCACAGGGCCGCTCAGCCGCTCTGAGGCCTACCTGATTCTGGGGCTCGCTTTTCGTACTGCTCCCGCTCCCGCTCCTCACAGGGCCGCTCAGCCGCTCTGAGGCCTACCTGATCCTGGGGCTCGCTTTTTGTACTGCTCCCGCTCCCGCTCCTCACAGGGCCGCTCAGCCGCTCTGAGGCCTACCTGATTCTGGGGCTCGCTTTTCGTACTGCTCCCGCTCCCACTCCTCACAGGGCCGCTCAGCCGCTCTGAGGCCTACCTGATTCTGGGGCTCGCTTTTCGTACTGCTCCCGCTCCCACTCCTCACAGGGCCGCTCAGCCGCTCTGAGGCCTACCTGATTCTGGGGCTCGCTTTTCGTACTGCTCCCGCTCCCGCTCCTCACAGGGCCGCTCAGCCGCTCTGAGGCCTACCTGATCCTGGGGCTCGCTTTTCGTACTGCTCCCGCTCTCGCTCCTCACAGGGCCGCTCAGCCGCTCTGAGGCCTACCTGATTCTGGGGCTCGCTTTTCGTACTGCTCCCACTCCCACTCCTCACAGGGCCGCTCAGCCGCTCTGAGGCCTACCTGATTCTGGGGCTCGCTTTTTGTACTGCCGCCGCTCCCGCTCTCGCTCCTCACAGGGCCGCTCAGCCGCTCTGAGGCCTACCTGATTCTGGGGCTCGCTTTTCGTACTGCTCCCGCTCCCGCTCCTCACAGGGCCGCTCAGCCGCTCTGAGGCCTACCTGACTCTGGGGCTCGCTTTTCGTACTGCTCCCGCTCCCGCTCCTCACAGGGCCGCTCAGCCGCTCTGAGGCCTACCTGATCCTGGGGCTCGCTTTTTGTACTGCCGCCGCTCCCGCTCTCGCTCCTCACAGGTCCGCTCAGCCGCTCTGAGGCCTACCTGATCCTGGGGCTCGGTTTTTGTACTGTCGCCACTCCCGCTCCTCACAGGTCCGCTCAGCCGCACTAACATGCTCGGTATCAGGAGCCTACAGTCACAGTGAGTGTGGTCACTGGGACATGCTTGGTATCAGGAGCCTACAGTCACAGTGAGTGTGGTCACTGGGACATGCTCGGTATCAGGAGCCTACAGTCACAGTGAGTGTGGTCACTGGGACATGCTCGGTATCAGGAACCTACAGTCACAGTGAGTGTTGTCACTAGGACATGCTCAGTATCAGGAGCCTACAGTCACAGTGAGTGTGGTCACTGGGACATGCTTGGTATCAGGAGTCTTCAATCACAGTGAGTGTGGTCACTGGGACATGCTCGGTATCAGGAGCCTACAGTCACAGTGAGAGTGGTCACTGGGACATGCTCAGTATGAGGAGCCTACAGTCACAGTGAGTGTGGTCATTGGGACATGCTCGGTATCAGGAGCCTACATGTCACAGTGAGTGTGGTCACTAGGATATGCTCAGTATCAGGAGCCTTCAATCACAGTGAGTGTGGTCACTAGGACATGCTCAGTATCAGGAGCCTACAATCACGGTGAGTTTGGTCACTGGGACATGCTTGGTATCAGGAGCCTACAGTCACAGTGAGTGTGGTCACTGGGACATGCTTGGTATCAGGAGCCTTCAATCACAGTGAGTGTGGTCACTGGGACATGCTCGGTATCAGGAGCCTACAGTCACAGTGAGTGTGGACACTGGGACATGCTCGGTATCAGGAGCCTTCAATCACAGTGAGTGTGGTCACTGGGACATGCTCGGTGTCAGGAGCCTACAGTCACAGTGAGTGTGGTCACTGGGACATGCTCAGTATCAGGAGCCTACAGTCACAGTGAGTGTGGTCACTGGGACATACTCGGTGGTATAAATCTCATCATCATCAAGAAACTACTCATGAAATAACACTGGATGGCCAGTTGGTGGCGCCGTCCAAGGAGTATAAATACTCGGGCGTGGGCTCAGCCTGCCAGGGACATTTTGTAAGATCGGAGCTAGAGAAGTACAGCTAGACCTCCATGTTCTGAAACGAGTTGATTAAAGCCTTGCTTTCTACTCAAACCAAGTGCGTAGTGAGTTTTATTACATCAATTTAATCAACTTGATATCGACGCCACGCTTTGGGTGATTTCGGGAACAGCCAGCTACGATTCAAACAGTAGAAGGGAACTCAGACAAGTAATCGATCCATCATGGAGAAACTACTCAGACACGCTCGTCTCGACCTGGACCCGAATTCACTTACAGCTGCTAAGGTATGGAAGCACTGGTATCGTACCTTTAGCAGCTTCCTTGAGGAGTGTGGTGAGAATGTTCCTAATAAGTTATGAATGCTTGCTAATTATGTATCCCCTCATCTGTTTGATTATATCGAAGACTTTGTAGACTATGATGCTGCTATCCAAATACTACAGCAGCTATATGTCAAGTCCCCAAACAAAATTTTTGCTCAGCATCTACTGGCCACAACTCAACAACAACCCGGGGAATCACTTGACAAATTCCTTCAGAAACTTCGCAGGCTCAGCAAGGATTGTAATCTTAAAGCTGTTATCGCTGAGCAGTACCAGGAGGAGTTAATTCGTGATTCCTTTATTAATGGGATTGCGTCTCCCTTCATACGTCAGCATCTGTTGGAGAATAAAACCCTCAAGTTACAGGCTGCTTATGACCAGGCATGTTCTCTGGACTTAGCAAAGAGGAAGCCCTCACGGATGACGACTCCAACCTGGCTGATGACAACCCTACCCTAGAAACCTACACTGATGATGACCCCGCCCTAGTGACATCTTGGCAATCTGGAAGGAAGTGTTTCTTCTGTGGAGGTGCGTTCCATTATAGGAAATTTTGTCCTGCTTGTAATGCAACCTGCAATCATTGCAGCAAGAAAGGTCACTTTTCTAAGGTATGCCAGTCAAGAGCCGCTGTTAGTAAGAAAGGCCACTTTTCTAAGGTATACCGGTCGAGTGCTCCTGTTAGTTTTGCAGCTACTATCTATAAAACTGCTCCTCTCCCAAGAGCCACTATTAAGGTTACAGCTGTCAAGGGTAAAACTGCCCGTCCTCCCATCACAGCTGTTTTTCCCCAAAGTCTGTCCCATGCAGCCATGAAGGTTTCGGTAAATGGACACATTTTGAGCGCACTAATCATCTCATGCAGCTTTAACAGCTTCATTAGTGAGCGGGCTGTCAGTAAATTAAAACTGGGTATTTACCCCTCGGACAGGGAAATTGCAATGGCTCTGACGACACTGACCACCAATTATTCTGGCTTTTGTCTTGTCGACCTTATTCTCAATGGCCACACTTATTTCTCCACCCAGCTCG
The DNA here is from genome assembly GCF_052327205.1 of Somniosus microcephalus. Classification (NCBI taxonomy): domain Eukaryota; kingdom Metazoa; phylum Chordata; class Chondrichthyes; order Squaliformes; family Somniosidae; genus Somniosus; species Somniosus microcephalus. The sequence goes on along the minus strand of NC_140995.1, from coordinate 59,594,080 downwards.
GGGTGCTCAAGAACCTATGCAGTGATGTGCTCCTAGGACAAGATTTCCAGAAACAACACAAAAGACTCATTTTCGAGTTTGGAGGGTCAAAGCCAGAGCTTACTATTTCCAAAGTACCGTTTTGTGTGCTTTCGGCGGCTTCGCTCGATGAGCCCTCCTTATAAAAGATGTAATAGCAGAGCACTTGGAAAACAGTGACAGGATCGGACAAAGTCAATATGGATTTACAAAAGGTAAATCGTGCTTGACTAATCTACTGGAATTTTTTGAGGAAGTAACTGGTAAAATAGATAAGGGAGAACCAGTGGATGTGGTATATTTGGACTTTCAGAAGACTTTCGATAAGGTCCCGCATAAGAGATTAGCACGTAAAGTTAAGGCACATGGGACTGGGGGCAAGGTATTGACTTGGATAGAGAACTGGTTGGCAGACAGAAAGCAAAGAGTTGGAATAAACGGGTCTTTTTCCGAGTGGCAGGCAGTGACTAGTGGGGTACCGCAGGGATCGGTCCTAGGACCCCAGCTATTCACAATATATATTAATGATCTAGACGAGGGAGCTAGATGTAATATCTCCAAGTTTGCAGTTGACACAAAGCTGGGTGGGCGTGTGTGCTATGGAGAGGATGCCAAGAAACTCTAGTATGATTTGGACAGGTTGGGTGATTGGGCAGAAGCATGGCAGATGCAATATAACGTGGATGAATGCGAGGTTATCCACTTTGGTGTCAAAAACAGGAGGGCAGATTTTTATCTGAATGGCAATAGATTGGGAGAAGGGGAAGTGCAACGAGACCTGGGTGTCCTTGTGCAGCAGTCGCTGAAGGTAAGCATGCAGGTGCAGCAGGCGGTTAAGAAGGCAAATGGTATGTTGGCCTTCGTAGCGAGAGGGTTCGAGTACAGGAACAAGGATGTCTTGCTGCAGTTGTACAGGGCCTTGGTGAGACCACATCTTGAGTATTGTGTGCAGTTTTGGTCGCCTTATCTGAGGAATGATGTTCTTGCCATGGAGGGAGTGCAGCGAAGATTCACCAGGCTGATACTTGGGATGGCAGGAATGACGTATGAGGAGAGATTGGGTCGATTGGGCTTATACTCGCGGGAGTTTAGAAGAATGAGAGGGGATCTCATTAAAAATTATAAAGTTCTAACAGGGCTAGACATACTAGATGCAGGAAGGATGTTCCCATTGGCCGGCGAGTCCAGAACCAGGGGTCACAGTCCAAGGATAAGGGGTAAGCCATTTAGGACAGATATGAGGAGGAATTTCTTCACCCAGAAAGTGGTGAACCTGTGGAATTCTCTACCACAGAAGGCAGTAGAGGCCAATTCATTAAATATATTCAAGAAGGAGTTAGATATATTTCTTAAGGCTAAAGGGATCAAGGGATATGGGGAGAAAGCAGGGACAGGGTACTGAATTTGGATGATCAGCCATGATCTCATTGAATGGCGGAGCAGGCTCGAGGGGCCGAATGGCCTACTCCTGCTCCTATCTTCTGTTTCTACGTTTGCCAATCTTTCCCGCCGATGTAAGCCCATAGTCAGTAAATCACGACGTTTCAGCCAAGATGATCGATCCTTTATCGAGGCAGAAATCTCTCGCCTTCTAGCTGACGGTATCATTGAGCCCTGTTCATCTTCCTGGCGGGCCCAAGTCGTCATTGTTAAAAATCCTCTGAAGCAACACAAGAAACGTCTTTGCATCGATTACTCGCAAACTATAACCAGTATACCGACCTGGATGCCTACACACTACCACGCATCGATGACATGGTCAATAACCTTGCCAACTACAAGGTATTTTCAATTTTTGATTTAAAGAGCGCATATCATCAAGTACCGTTAAAGGACTCTGACAAAAGGTATACGGCCTTTGAGGCGGTGTCATCAAACCGGATCCGGAGCGACTTCATCCGCTTCAGGAGCTCCCTCCCCCTACGAATCTCGGCTCTCTTCATCTATTATGCGAAATGGTTACCCCACTTCTCCAACAAGATCCAGCCCCTGCTTCACGCAAAGTCATTTCCATTGGAGGCAACGGCTATTTCAGCTTTCAACCTCAAGCAACAACTGGAAAAAGCCACACTTCGTTCCATTGAAGAAAATCTTCCTTTCGTGGTCGAGTGCGATGCATCGGATGTGGCGATCTCTGCTACCTTGAATCAAGGTAGTTGACCCGTTGCATTTCTGTCTAGAACTTTGCAGGGTAGCGAGCTCCATTATCCTCCTGTCGAGAAGGAGGCTACGGCCATCATCGAAGCTGTACGTAAATTGAGTCATTTTCTCGCTCGTCGCCATTTCACACTTATAACCGATCAGCGCTCCATGGCCTTAGTGCGTTTCCAGTTATCCAGCATAAAGATCAAGAATAACAAAATACAATTCTGGAGGATGGAATTGGCTGCCTTTGGACACACCATACATTATCGGCAAAGAGAATGTGGCCTCGGATACCCTCACGCGGACATTCTGCTCTTCTATGTCAACTTCGACTCTTGCGGATCTTCATACTGACTTATGCTATCCTGGCATTACCCGTATGTTGCACTTTGTGTGATCTAAAAATCTCCCATTTTCTACGGAAGATGTGAAAAGAACATGCTCCTCCTGTAGAATTTGTGCAGAATTAAAACTGCAATTCTTCCGTCCATCGGATGGCTCGCTCATACACACTATGCAGCCTATGCAGCGACTCAGCGTTGACTTTAAAAGGCCATTGTCTTCCTCAACGCGAAACACCTACTTACTTACTATGGTGGATGAATATTCACGCTTTCCCTTTGCTTTCCCCTGTCCCAGTATGCTTACTTCCACAGTGAACAAATGCCTTGATCAAGTCTTTTCCCTTTGCGGTACGGCCAATTTCATCCACTCTGATCGGGGTCCCTCCTTCATGTCAAGCGAACTCAAAAGATATCTCTCCCAACGGGGAATCGCCACAAGTAAAACAACACCGTACCATCCCATCAGTAACGGACAGGTTGAGAGATACAATGCTATCATTTGGAACGCTGTTCATCTTGCGCTGAGGTCACGCAACCTACCAGACCAGCAGTGGGAAACTATGCTCCTTGACGTGTTGCATTCCATAAGGTCTCTTCTTTCTATGTCCACCAATGTCACACTTCACAAGCGATTCTTCAGCTTCCAGTGTCGCTCCACCCATGGGACGTCCCTACCGTCATGGTTGGCAGCTCCCGGCCCCGTGCTGCTCCGAAGATTAGTCCGATCTTCCAAAAACGATCCCCTCGTCAACGAGGTAGAACTCATGGACGTCAATCCCACATACGCGCACGTGCAGTACCCTGATGGCCGGGAGTCCACCGTTTCGTTCCGGGACCTGGCTCCCTGTCCAGCCGGTTCCACGGACCCAACTGATAGAGGGACCCACGGGGAAGATGCCGACACTCTGCGCTCCCCCAAAGATGACGCCCTACCTGGGACATCGAGAGATCTGCCGGCTGCGCCACCGGATCCACTCGGGGAGCCGAGCGCTCCCCGTGGGACGCCGGTCAATCCCCGGCTATCAAACAGGATAAAGCCAGCTCGGCGCCTGTGGGGACCCGCACCCAGAGTCACGATCTCCCCAGCCTCCCTCGGGTCGATCAGGGCAACATGGGCCCTGTCGATCCACCGGTACGGATCAAGCGGCCCAGGGACCAACACACAGTCCGGGGAGACGTGCCTTCTAGCCATAAACAAAGATCTAAAAGACTGCGGCTACTCGTGGTCCGCCTAATCCATTAAGAGGAAGTCGTCGGACTTCCAAATCTTTTAGGCAGGAAGAATGGAAGAAAGTTATAAATCTCATCATCATAAAGAAACTATTCATGAAATAAAACTGGACGGCCAGCTGGTGGCGCCATCCCAGGAGTATAAATTCTCAGGCGTGGGCCCAGCTTGCCCAGGGACATTTTGTAAGACAGTAACTAGTGAAGCACAACTAGACCTCCATGTTCTGAAACAAGTTGATTAAAGCCTTGCTTTAAACTCAAACCAAGTGCGTCGTGAGTTTTATTACATCACTTGGTATCAGGGAGTGGGCCTTTGGCGTAGCGGTAGCATCCCCGCCGCTGGGCCAGAAGGCGTAGGGTTTCGAACCCCGCTCCAGACAGTCCCGGCAAGTGGAGTAGGAGCTCCGGCTCTAAATTCTGGGTTGACATCCAGCGGGATACTTGCGTCCGTGGGTGTGGGTGGCCCCCCAACTCGTATGGGTTGCGGGAGCCCGTAAAACCCTCCCGCCATAGGACTAACCACCCTAATGGCTGGTACGAAGATGGTTACGGTCACGGAAGGAGCGTTACTCGCGGCCAGAAATCCTTCCACCACTTCATACAGTTCCCCAAAGGGAACAGTGTGAAGACACGTACGACGACGACTTGTTATCAGGAGCCTTCAATCACAGTGAGTGTGGTCACTGGGACATGCTCGGTATCAGGAGCCTTCAATCACAGTGTGTGTGGTCACTGGGACATGCTCAGTATCAGGAGCCTAGTCACAGTGAGTGTGGTCACTGGGACATGCTCGGTATGAGGAGCCTTCAATCACAGTGAGTGTGGTCACTAGGACATGCTCGGTATCAGGAGCTTACAGTCACGGTGAGTGTGGTCACTGGGACATGCTCGGTATCAGGAGCCTACAGTCACAGTGAGTATGGTCACTGGGACATGCTCGGTATCAGGAGCCTACAGTCACGGTGAGTGTGGTCACTGGGCCATGCTCGGTATCAGGAGCCTGCAGTCACAGTGAGTGTGGTCAATCGGACATGCTCGGTATCAGGAGCCTACAGTCACAGTGAGTGTGGTCACTAGGACATGCTCGGTATCAGGAGCCTACAGTCACAGTGAGTGTGGTCACTGGGACATGCTCGGTATCAGGAGCCTGCAGTCACAGTGAGGGTGGTCACTGGGACATGCTCGGTATCAGGAGCCTGCAGTCACAGTGAGTGTGGTCACTGGGACATGCTCGGTATCAGGAGCCTGCAGTCACAGTGAGTGTGGTCACTGGGACATGCTCGGTATCAGGAGCCTACAGTCACAGTGAGTGTGGTCACTAGGACATGCTCGGTATCAGGAGCCTACAGTCACAGTGAGTGTGGTCACTGGGACATGCTCGGTATCAGGAGCCTGCAGTCACAGTGAGGGTGGTCACTGGGACATGCTCGGTATCAGGAGCCTGCAGTCACAGTGAGTGTGG